>NC_057795.1:434923268-434923583 GCF_018294505.1 Triticum aestivum | reverse complement strand
CATGCTGGGCTTCCTCCTCAGCCCCGCCGTCGGCGGCCATCATCGCCGCCCGGAGCCCCACACCTCGCCGGGACCTCACCGCCGGCCTGCTTCCCCTCCGTTGCATCGTCTCCGTCCTCCTCCTCGCCCCTCGTTGCCCTGGACCCTACACGCCCCCCCGTGAGCACCTCTCCTCCTTCCCCTAGGTTCCCGCTCGACGACCGCGGCCATAGCCGTCGTGCGCACGCACGCTCGCACTCCCGCCGCGCGCCTCGATTACCTCCCCTTCCTGTGAGCCGCTCCGGCCAGCCCCGCCACTACCTCCACCACCGCGCC
>NC_057795.1:434917429-434923210 GCF_018294505.1 Triticum aestivum | reverse complement strand
ACCTCACCGCCGGCCTGCTTCCCCTCTGTTGCATCGTCTCCGTCCTCCTCCTCGCCCCTCGTTGCCCCGGACCCTACACGCCACCCGTGAGAACCTCTCCTCCTCCTTCCCCTGGGTTCCCGCTCGACGACCGCGGCCATAGCCGTCGTGCGCACGCGCGCTCGCACTCCCGCCGCGCGCCTCGCCTCACCTCCCCTCCCTATGAGCCGCTCCGGCCAGCCCCGCCACTACCTCCACCACCGCGCCACCCGCGGCCCTCCGCCGCCTCTCCTGGCCGGCGTCGTGGGCGCCGGCGGCTTCGTCCATGGCCTCGCCTGGGTAGCCTCTGGGCTCGCCTCGCGCCAGGCGCCCCTGCGCCCGTTAGCCCGCACGCCCGCAAGCCCTTGCGCCCGCTTAGGCCCCTGGGGCCAATGACAGCCGGGGCCCAGCCCCCAGAACTATTAAAAATAAAAAAATGAATCAATAAAAATTATAATTAATTAATTAATTAGTGAATTAATTAAGTTAATTAGTCCTATTTAATTAATCTGATTAACTTGTTAGTTTAATTAAACAGTAATTTGTTTAGCTAACCCCTAATAAAACTAATCAGAGTATGACAGGTGGGTCCCACTGGACCCATTGGTCAGGTTGACCAAGTCAACTCTGTTGACTGCTGATGTCAGCATGACATCATGCTGATGTCATAATTCCATTTTCGAATTAATTTAAATAATTAATTAAATTCCAGAAATTAATAAAATCTTTAGAAAATCATATCTTTTAATCCGTAACTCGGATGAAAATGTTTTCTACATGAAAGTTGCTCAGAACGATGAGACGAATCCGGATACGCAGTCCGTTCGTCCACCGCACACTCCTAACCTATCTAACCCGCAACTTTCCCCCTCCGGCTCCTCTGCCTGAAAACACGAAACACCGGGGATATTTTCCCGGATGTTTCCCCCCTTAACCGGCATCACCTCATACCACGTTAGGGCCCGCCTAGCATCGTTACTTGTCTTGTCATGCATCGATATGCATCTATTTACATGGTATTCATTGTTTCTTCCCCCCCTTTTCTCTCCGGTAGACTACGAGACCGATGCTGCTGCTGCCCAGTTCGACTACGAAGTTGACGACCCCTCTCTCTTGCCAGAGCAACCAGGCAAGCCCCCCCCTTTGATCACCAGATATCGCCTACTCTTCTCTATACTGCTTGCATTAGAGTAGTGTAGCATGTTACTGCTTTCAGTTAATCCTATACTGCTGCATAGCCTGTCCTTGCTACTACTGTTGTTACCTTTATCTGCTATCCTACTGCTTAGTATAGGATGCTAGTATTTCCATCTGTGGCCCTACATTCTTGTCCGTCTGCTGTGCTATACTATCGGGCCGTGATCACTCGGGAGGTGATCACGGGTATATACTTATACTTATACATGATACATGTGGTGACTAAAGTCGGGTCGGCTTGTGGAGCACCCGCGAGTGATTCACGGATTGGGGGCTGAAAGGACCTTTGTCCCGACGGCCCTCTAGATGGATCTTTGTGGTGGAGCGACGGGGCAGGTTGAGACCGCCTAGGAGAGAGGTGGGCCTGGCCCTGTTCGGCGTTCGCGGATACTTAACACGCTTAACGAGTTCTTGGTATTTGATCTGAGTTGGCTACGAGCCTATACGCACTAACCAACTACGTGGTAAAGATATGGGCACTCGGCGTCGTGGTATCAGCCGAAGCACTTCAGACGTCAGCGACGGAGCGGCGCGCGCCGGATTGGACTGGAACGCCTGCTAGGCTAGGTCTGCTTCCGGCCGCCCTTGCAACGTGCAGGTGTGCTATGGGCGATGGGCCCAGACCCCTATGCGCTTAGGTTTAGACCGGCGTGCTGGCCTCTCTGTTTTGCCTAGGTGGGGCTGCGACGTGTTGATCTTCCGCGGCCGGGCATGACCCAGGAAAGTGTGTCCGGCCAAATGGGATCAAGCGTGTTGGGTAAGTTGGTGCACCCCTGCAGGGAAGTTAATCTATTCGAATAGCCGTGATCTTCGGTAACAGGACGACTTGGAGTTGTACCTTGACCTTATGACAACTAGAACGGGATACTTAATAAAACACACCCTTCCAAGTTCCACAGACAACCCGGTGATCGCTTTTCCACAGGGCGACGAGGGGAGGATTGCCGGGTAGGATTATGCTATGCGATGCTACTGGAGATGCTACTTGGAGATGCTACTTGGAGATGCTACTTGGAGGACTTCAATCTACTCTCTTCTACATGCTACAAGACGAAGGCTGCCAGAAGTGTAGTCTTCGACAGGATTAGCTATCCCCCTCTTATTTTGGCATTCTGCAGTTCAGTCCACCGATATGCCCCTTTACACATATACCCATGCATATGTAGTGTAGCTCCTTGCTTGCGAGTACTTTGGATGAGTACTCACGGTTGCTTTCTCCCCCCCCTTTTCCCTCTTTCCCTCCTACCTGGTTGTCGCAACCAGATGCTGGAGCCCTGGAGCCAGACGCCACCGTCGACGATGATTCCTACTACACTGGAGGTGCCTACTACTACGTGCAGGCTGCTGACGACGACCATGAGTAGTTTAGGAGGATCCCAGGCAGGAGGCCTGCGCCTCTTTCGATCTGTATCCCAGTTTGTGCTAGCCTTCTTAAGGCAAACTTGTTTAACTTATGTATGTACTCAGATATTGTTGCTTCCGCTGACTCGTCTATGATCGAGCACTTGTATTCGAGCCCTCGAGGCCCCTGGCTTGTATTATGATGCTTGTATGACTTATTTATGTTTTTAGAGTTGTGTTGTGATATCTTCCCGTGAGTCCCTGATCTTCATCGTACACGTTTGCGTGCATGATTAGTGTACGATTGAATCGGGGGCGTCACAAGTTGGTATCAGAGCCGACTGCCTGTAGGAATCCCCCTTCCACACTCCTTGGCCGAAGACGAGTCTAGACATTGCAAAAACTTTTACTAACATGGCTGTGTGCCTTATGGGCCCACGTCGCCATTGGGTGGTATTAGGATCTTTTACTCCTCGACCTTTACTCTGGGATTCTGAACTCTCTTCTATTCGGGTTAAACGATTTTTACTAAATTCTAACTTTTAGGTTCTCGAAAATACTTTCTACCGGAGGGGCCCTTCAGTCCGGATGATCACCGACTGCACCAGAAGATTTCGGAGATACTCTTTGATATTCTCTCGAGACTTTGTGCCCATCGCTTTTGCTATTCCCGACCACCGATAAATCCTATGGAAAACTACTTACACTTGCCATTCATACGATCATCCCCCATTGATCTTGTTATTACAAGATACCCCGAAGTTTTCTCTATTGTTCCGAGAATACTTTGTGCCTACTGCCTAGCAGTTCTTTGCCACATGAATACCCCTTCAAATAATTTCTCGCACTAATCGAGTATCCACTCATCCCCAGTTGATTCATGTATTTCACAAAAGTCTTCAAAATACCATTCGATCTTCCGAAAATCCTCAGCAACCTATTGCTCTGGAATTTCTTGTTTGCTTTCATTATGATTAATCCCATAAGTATAGAAACCTTATTAACATTCCTTGTCATTATCATTTTGAGTCTGTTGACTCAATATGTTGCGAATACACGCAATCATCATTGATCCTTATAAATTACCTTTCCGGCTGAGCTTCTATTCTTTTAACTGGAATTGGTTCTCGACCAGTCCAATTGTCGTTGATTGTACCCTAGGGCTATTCAACTTATCCATCCCTAATCAAAGCATTGCTTCTGATCCCTTGATTTGGAGATCATAATTCCTTTGCATTTGAAAATTGAGTTAGTCAGTTGTTTCTATAAACTGATCTCCTTGCATTCTTTCCTCCTCTGGTTGAGTACTGATGCTCACATCAGGTACCTTGTGGACCACCAGATCCTTTGTTGGATTTTATCTGACAACACCCTTCATATTCAATAACCTTGTGAGCCTTTTCTCTGATACATAATGCCTTTGGTAAATTGTATTGTCTGCTTCCTCAACCATGCTCTGCCTTCGAGCTTGAGTTAATTACTTCTAAAGGTTCTAGTATATGATTCTAAGATGCCCCGATGGGTTGAACCTATGCCTTCCTTAATATGTGTGAACTCGAAAGTTTTCACGAGTCATACACTTCTGGTATTTTGCCAGATAAAATTTCAACACTACAACTTCTTCGAAAGTGGGAAGTGAATGAAATATTATCCATTGGAGAAGTGGGAGTTGACCTTGAACTTTGTGTTCATGCCCATGGACACGATGTAGACCTTATCATTAAAGCTTCTCTTAAATTAATTATTCCTTTGGTATAAGTTCATCTTATATCTGGGATCTAGCCTTTTGCAATCGTGGTTCCGACCATGTTCTCCTTTAAATACCATTCCCTGTGCAAGTTTAAGCACTTGTCTTCTATAGAGCAATACCCCAGTCCAACCTCTACTTTGATCTGTCGTCGAGTATTACAACCTGGTATCTCGAGATTATCTTGGAACTGCATAATTTCTTATGAGTTCTTCATCAAGTACTACATACTCACTGATTAGGGCTCGGAGTTATTAAACACTCAAAGACACCGATAACTGAACCGAGTCTGCGTTACGGTTCAACGACACTTGATAATCTTCTTTAAGTATGAGTTTGTAACCGATCACGCCATTCCTAGCCTGTTTGGCTATATCCTTGTCGTGCAGATTTTAACTGTGCTACCTGGTCCTTATTCCGGGAGCACCAGTTTCGACGATGAGCTAAGCTTACGTCGATCTTCCTCGTCATACCATTTCTCCTTGACCAACAAACTTGATTTCGAGTTTATGTCGTACCCATGGTTTCAATAACCTTTTGCTTCATCATTCCTTTGACTTGATGTCATCGCCAATTGATTACATCTTCATGAAATCTCTCGACGAATGTGTCGTGATCATCATCAACCTTATGAGCTCTTCCAGGATATCAACCGGATTCATGATGAGAAATACCATCCTTGCCCTCGATGATTTGTGTTGTCATCGACCACTTTATTGCCTTCCGTTCAACACAAACTTGTTCGTGTTTTGTGTTATACCTTAAGATGCTTGCTATCCAGCATTTGTTCGTCTTTACCTTGGAGTATTATCATCCTTTATGTCAAGAATGTTCTAAGATTTGTTCCACCTCTTGAGAATTCTTGACGTAGAAATACTTCTCACCATCACCATTCTTTCTTGGTCCCCGTGTTAATTCCAACAAGTGAATGGTGTTGTTTGGATTCTTTCCTTGTAGCAACCCTATTTTTTTTAGTTAGTGGTCGAAAGTTCATTCTTAGGCTATTGATTATTGAATCACCATTCTGACATTGGTCGTGCAACCCAACCCATATTTCGGGCGCACCTTTCAACCAATGTCTAATTGTGTATGTTTTCCTCGAGTATACTTCCTTATATCATTTGATCTGACAAATGTTATCTCCTTGTTCACTTAATTGTGGAAATCCATCTTTTGGGAATCTCGGTGAATTGCCGTTGAGTTTACCAGACACCTCCTTGTCCTCTCCTTGGTTTAATGATGAACTATTGCTTCAGAAACCCGCTCCCATAATTCATTTCTCGAGGATCTTGCAATGTCATTTTGATGATTTGTGTTGCACCTTTTTCCTCTCGGACCCCCTGAGTCTGAGGTTTCATGACACCAATTGGATATGAATCTCAGTCAGATATGATGGTTGGGGACAACTTCCCAAGAGTTATGATGTTGATCCTTTGATGACCCGGTAACATGATGTCATGCCTAGCACCCCCCCCCCC
>NC_057795.1:434912842-434917419 GCF_018294505.1 Triticum aestivum | reverse complement strand
GGATTGGACTGGAACGCCTGCTAGGCTAGGTCTGCTTCCGGCCGCCCTCGCAACGTGCAGGTGTGCTATGGGCGATGGGCCCAGACCCCTGTGCGCTTAGGTTTAGACCGGCGTGCTGGCCTCTCTGTTTTGCCTAGGTGGGGCTACGACGTGTTGATCTTCCGAGGCTGGGCATGACCCAGGAAAGTGTGTCCGGCCAAATGGGATCAAGCGTGTTGGGTAAGTTGGTGCACCCCTGCAGGGAAGTTAATCTATTCGAATAGCCGTGATCTTCGGTAACAGGACGACTTGGAGTTGTACCTTGACCTTATGACAACTAGAACCGGATACTTAATAAAACACACCCTTCCAAGTTCCACAGACAACCCGGTGATCGCTTTTCCACAGGGCGACGAGGGGAGGATTGCCGGGTAGGATTATGCTATGCGATGCTACTGGAGATGCTACTTGGAGATGCTACTTGGAGGACTTCAATCTACTCTCTTCTACATGCTGCAAGACGGAGGCTGCCAGAAGCGTAGTCTTCGATGAGACTAGCTATCCCCCTCTTATTCTGGCATTCTGCAGTTCAGTCCACTGATATGGCCCTTTACACATATATCCATGCATATGTAGTGTAGCTCCTTGCTTGCGAGTACTTTGGATGAGTACTCACGGTTGCTTTCTCCCCCCTTTTTCCCTCTTTCCTTTCTTTCTAGTTGTCGCAACCAGATGCTGGAGTCCAGGAGCCAGACGCCACCCTCGACGACGACTCCTACTACACCGGAGGTGCCTACTACTACGTGCAGGCTGCTGTCGACGACCATGAGTAGTTTAGGAGGATCCCAGGCAGGAGGCCTGCGCCTCTTTCGATCTGTATCCCAGTTTGTGCTAGCCTTCTTAAAGCAAACTTGTTTAACCTATGTTTGTACTCAGATATTGTTGCTTCCGCTGACTCGTCTATGATCGAGCACTTGTATTCGAGCCCTCGAGGCCCCTGGCTTGTATTATGATGCTTGTATGACTTATTTATGTTTTAGAGTTGTGTTGTGATATCTTCCCGTGAGTCCCTGATCTTGATCGTACACGTTTGCGTGCATGATTAGTGTACGATTGAATCGGGGGCATCACAAGTTGGTATCAGAGCCGACTGCGTGTAGGAATCCCCCTTCCAACTCCTCGGCCAAAGTCGAGTCTAGACTTTACAAAACTTTTACTGTCATGACTGTGCGGCCCATGGGCCCACGTCGCCATTGGGTGGTATTAGGATCTTTTACTCCTTGTCTATACTCTGGGACTCTGATCTCTCTTCTATTCGGGTTAAATGGATTTTGCTAAATCTAACATTAGGATCTCGTTATCACTTTCACCCGGAGAGCCCCTTATTTTGATGATCGTCTGCTGCACGTGAAGACCCTGAAGATACTCTTCGCTGTAACCCGAGAATTTGTGTCCGTTGCTTTTGCAATTCCCTGCCACCAAAATATCCCTATGGATAAATACATACATCTGTCGTTCTTACTTTTGTTCCCAGTTGATCTTGTCATTGGAAGATACCCTGAAATTCTCTCTATTGATCCGAGAATACTTTGTGCCTACTGCCTTGCAGTTCCTTTCCACCTGAATACCCCTTCGGATAATTTCTCGCCCTTATCGAGTATCCACTCATCCCCAGTTGTTCATGTGTTTCACAATGGTCTTTGAAATACTATTCGATCCTCCAAAATTCCTCAGTAGCTTATTGCTCTGCAATACTTGTCTGCTTGCATTATGGATGCTTTCCATATGTCTGGCAATATTCGTTGGTATCCTTATACACCGTCATTTTAATCCTATTGATTCAACATGTGTGCGAATGCACACAATCATCAATCGACCCTTCTAAATTATCTTTCCGGCTCAGACGTCATTCTGAACATGAGCTGGTTCTGGACCAAACTATTTGTCGTCAATTGTGCCTCTGGTCTATCCAACTTATCCATCCTTGATCAGAGTGTCTGCTTCTGATCCCTTGTTTTGGAAATCATAATTCCTTTGTTATCTAAGCATCGAATTATTCAGATGTTCTATAATCTGATGCCCGTGCAATCTTTCTTCCTCTGATTGAGTACAGATACTCACATCAGCTCCGTTGTGGATCGCCCGATCCATTGTTGGATTTCATCCGACATCGTCCTTCATATTCAATAACCTTGCGAGCCTTTCCACGGGTGTATATTGCCTTTGGTAAATTGTATCCTCTGCTTGGCCAACCATGCTCTGCTTTCGAGCTTGTGTATTTACTTTTGAAACTTGTGGTATATGTTCTAAGATGCCCCGATGGGTTGAACCTATGCCTTCCTTAATATGTGTGAACTCGAAAGTTTTCTTACACTTCTGGTATTTTGCCAGATAAAATTTCAACACTACAGCTTCATCGAACGTGAGAAGTGAATGAAAGATTATACATTGAAGAAGTGGGAGTCGACCTTGAACCTTGTGTTCATGCCCATGGACACGATGTAGATCTTATCATTAAAAGCTTCTCTTAAATTAATTATTCGCTTGGTATAAGTTCAACTTATATCTGGGATCTGGCCTTTTGCAATCGTGGTTCCGGCCATGTTCTCCTTTTAAATACCATTTCTTGGACAAGTTGAAGTACTTGTCTTCTGCAGATCATTGCACCTGTCCAACCTTTACTTTGCTCTACCGTTGAGTATTAAACTCTGGTATCTCAAGAATATCATGGAACTGCATAACTTATTATGAGTTCTTCAAGTATTATATCTCACTGATTCCAATTTTCCCCGGGTTCTGAGTTGTTAGACACTCAAGGACATTGATAAGTGAATCAATTCTGCACTCCGATTCAATAAAGTAATCTCCGTTGATTATGAGTTTAATAATCCTTCAAGTCATTCCTAGCCTGATCGGCTATATCATTACCATGTTAAATTTTAACTGTGCTACCCGGTCCTTCTCCCCGTAGCACAATTATTTGGCGATGAGCTAAGCTTACGTTGATCTTCCTCCTCATATAACTTCGCCTTAAAAACAATGAGCTTGATTTCGAGTTTGTGTCGTATCCGTGGCTCCAATAATCTTTTGTTGCATCAGTCCTTTTGCTTGATGCAGTCGTTGTTCAATTGCTTCTTCGTGGATTCACTCGACAACAAATTGTCGTGATCATCATCAACATTTTGACTCCTTCCAGGATATCAATGGAATTCTTGATGATAAGTGCCATCCTCGTTCCTTGGTAATTTCAGTTACCATCAACAACATCCTTACCTTCCTTTCATCACAAACTTGTTCATGTTATGGATGCAACTTACTATCCAGCCCGTATTATGATCTACCTTGAAGTATTACTGCCTTTTGTCAAGAATGTTCTGAGATTTTTTCCACCTGTTGAGAATTCTTGACGTAGAAATACTTCTCACCATCACCATTCTTTCTTGGTCCCCGTGTTAATTCCAACAAGTGAATGGTGTTGTTTGGATTCTTTCCTTCTAGCAACCCTATTTTTTTAGTTAATGGTCGAAAGTTCATTCTTAGGCTATTGATTATTGAATCACCATTCTGACATTGGTCGTGCAACCCAACCCATATTTCGGGCGCACCTTTCAACCAATGTTTAATTGTGTATGTTTTCCTCGAGCATACTTCCTTATATCATTTGATCTGACAAATGTTATCTCCTTGTTCACTTAATTGTGGAAATCCATCTTTTGGGAATCTCGGTGAATTGCCGTTGAGTTCACCAGACACCTCCTTGTCCTCTCCTTGGTTTAATGATGAACTATTGCTTCAGAAACCCGCTCCCATAATTCATTTCTCGAGGATCTTGCAATGTCATTTCGACGATTTGTGTTGCACCTTTTTCCTCTCGGACCCCCTGAGTCTCAGGTTTCATGACACCAATTGGATATGAATCTCGGTCAGATATGATGGTTGGGGACAACTTTCCAAGAGTTATGATGTTGATCGTTTGATGACCTGGTAACATGATGTCATGCCTAGCACCCCCCCCCCCCGGCTGGAGGACCTATCATTATAGATTCCTTTCAGCAAGGTTATCCATTCATCCATGAGGAAATTGTAAGACTTATTCTACAAGTTATTCCTGATGGATCCTTCGTGTTTTCCAAAGTCTGATCTTCACCTGATGACCATGTCAATGCTATCTCGAAGCATGTCTATGGTACTCCGAATTTCAACAAGACCCTTTGAAGCCCAATGCTAAATGTTTCTTGCTCAATTACCCAAACACCGTTGTATGGGCAATGTCATGAAAATTCTCTCCCCTACCTAAAGAGTTTTCTACATTATATCCTGACATGGATATCATGCTCTGATTGTCCTTGGGAAGGATATACCCTTGAAATATGTGTTTAAAACATAATTTCCTTTCCATTGTTCTGTTTAATCTGATGATCATATTTTCCTTCCATTGTTGGTTTAACCTTTCTTGTGATCTATATGATCTGAGCAGTAATATTCTCCTGCTTATGTAAACACCTCATTGTACAATTCTGTCAGTAAGACCCTGTTACTTTTGTTGATGACATTCCGGTAACCACCGATGGACGAGAACTTTGCCTACTGGTCTGCCT
>NC_057795.1:434910756-434912832 GCF_018294505.1 Triticum aestivum | reverse complement strand
CCCCCCCCCCCGGCTGGAGGACCTATCATTATAGATTCCTTTCAGCAAGGTTATCCATTCATCCATGAGGAAATTGTAAGACTTATTCTACAAGTTATTCCTGATGGATCCTTCGTGCTTTCCAAAGTCTGATCTTCACCTGAAGACCATGTCAATGCTATCTCGAAGCATGTCAATGGTACTCCGATTTGCAACAGGAACATTTGAAGCACGATGCTAGATTTTATTTATCATTTATCCTAACACCGTTGTATGGGTAATATCATGAGATTCTCCCCCCCCCCTTACCTAAATGGTTTTCTACTTTATATCCTGTCATGGATATCTTGCTCTGCTTGTCCTTGGGAAGGATATACCCTTGAAATATGTGTTTAAACATATTTTCCTTTCCATTGTTCTGTTTAATCTAATGATCATATTTTCCTTCCATTGGTTTGTTTAAACCTTTTCTATGATCTATATGATATAAGCAGTAATAATCCACTGCTTGTGCAAACACCTCGATGTACAACTTTGTCAGTAAGACCATGTTTCTAGTGTTGACGACATTTCGGTAGCCACCGACGGACGGGAACTTTGCCTATTGGTCCGCCTCGTTCAACGAGCAGGAAAATGGTTCTCTTCGTCCCTCGCCCTTGGTATCAATGTTGTTGTCGATATAACTGACAGGCTATCCTCTGACATGTCTTGCTTACATGATCGTGCGAGACATTACCGCCCTTCCTACTTTTAACCCACATGGTGGGCCCATAACCCACAGTTCCACCAGGATCGAAACCTGACTCTCCTGTACACCCCCTGTTCCCAAAGTTATTCCTCCTGCGTGGACTCGTACATAATTCATGAGCCACCTTCCAATGAGATCATCAATTCTGGCAATGAAAACAATAATTATTCCATTGCTTGAAACCCCTTTCACCTTCTGACTAGGCATTGAATGATTGCCTGGCTGCCTGAAACTTCTTGTTGGACCTTCCAACTTTACTCTTGATGTGTTCTATTTGTTCAACTCGAGAGGTACTCATATGCTCATTCATGGGTTAATCCCAGGTTATTACCCTTATAGCATTCTGTCGTTTTCGATCTACCCCGTTACCTATTCGTAAATACGATGAAGATCCCGAAGAAAAGATGCCGACTTCATCATAAGGACCTGAAGCAGAGAAATGAAGACATCAATGTATTGGACTGGTTCTCTTCGAGAAGAGCAAGCCAGAATGAGAAGACCCGCTAGATTCGTAACCGAACATTCCCCCCTTTCACTACCTCTTAAATCTCAGGACGAGATTTCTTGTAGTGGAGGAGATTTGTGACGCCCGAGTAATTAAACTACAGTAACCCTCTACTAAGGATGCCACGTCACCTCGGTTACTGTTGATAATCTCTCGTTAGTTCAAAAACCGATTCAAATTCAAATTCAAAATCAAGTAAACAATAAAAGTTTTCAAGTATTAAAACTAAAATGTTCGGAGTGAGCCAAATAATGCATAGGTAATTATGGTGGAGAAACCACACTTTTATAAAATATTTAAATACTCTAAATGAATATAACAGTAGCAAATACAGTTATTTAAATGCTTTAAAAATAATAAACATTTTCAAAACTAAATTGTCATAAGTATTAAACTATTGTGGCACTGGCATAAATTTGTTAAATCTATTTAGGTGCCACTTTGGTAATTTACTAAAGCTAAAATAAAAGGAAACTGAAAGAAAGCAAAAATAGCAAATAAAAATAAGAAGAGGGAAAGAACCCCCGCTTCCCCCACTGGGCCTCAACCCAGCCGGCCCAGTCGGCCACCCCACCAGGCCGGCCGAACCTGGCAAGGGCCAACCGGCCAGCCCACCACCGCTCCCTTATCCACCCCCACTACCCGAAACCCCAAACCCTAACTACCCCCACGACCCACCCCACATTCTCCCCCGACCCCCCCACTCTCTCCTCGCGCCCCCTCCTCTTGGTCCCGATCTGGATCGGGGCAGGCGACCCCGACGCCCCGTTTCTACCTCACCGGCGCCGCCTCCTCGTCCTCCTCCCCGCCGGAAACGCCCTGAGCCTGGAGCCGCTCGACCCCG
>NC_057795.1:434909137-434910237 GCF_018294505.1 Triticum aestivum | reverse complement strand
AGCCCCACACCTCGTCGGGACCTCACCGCCGGCCTGCTTCCCCTCCGTTGCATCGTCTCCGTCCTCCTCCTCGCCCCTCGTTGCCCCGGACCCTACACGCCCCCCGTGAGCACCTCTCCTCCTCCTTCCCCTGGGTTCCGGCTCGACGACCGCGGCCATAGCCGTCGTGCGCACGCGCGCTCGCACTCCCGCCGCGCGCCTCGCCTCACCTCCCCTCCATGTGAGCCGCTCCGGCCAGCCCCGCCACTACCTCCACCACCGTGCAACCCGCGGCCCTCCGCCGCCTCTCCTGGCTGGCGTCGTGGGCGCCGGCGGCTTCGTCCATGCCCTCGCCCGGGCAGCCTCTGGGCTAGCCTCGCGCCAAGCGCCCCTGCGCTCGTTAGCCCGCACGCCCGCAAGCCCTTGCGCCCGCTTAGGCCCCTGGGGCCAATGACAGCCGGGGCCTAGCCCCCAGAACTATTAAAAATAAAAAAAATGAATCAATAAAAATTATAATTAAGTAATTAATTAATTAGTGAATTAATTAAGTTAATTAGTCCTATTTAATTAATCTGATTAACTTGTTAGTTTAATTAAACAGTAATTTGTTTAGCTAACCCCTAATAAAACTAATCAGAGTATGACACGTGGGTCCCACTGGACCCATTGGTCAGGTTGACCAAGTCAACTCTGTTGACTGCTGATGTCAGCATGACATCATGCTGATGTCATAATTCCATTTTCGAATTAATTTAAATAATTAATTAAATTCCAGAAATTAATAAAATCTTTAGAAAATCATATCTTTTAATCCGTAACTCGGGTGAAAATGTTTTCTACATGAAAGTTGCTCAGAACGATGAGACGAATCCGGATACGTAGTCCGTTCGTCCGCCGCACACCCCTAACCTATCGAACCCGCAACTTTCCCCCTCCGGCTCCTCTGCCCGAAAACACCAAACACCGGGGATATTTTCCCGGATGTTTCCCCCCTTAACCGGCATCACCTCATACCACGTTAGGGCCCGCCTAGCATCGTTACTTGTCTTGTCATGCATCGATATGCATCTGTTTACATGGTATTCATTGTTTCTTCCCCCCCCCCCTTTTCTCTCCGGTAG
>NC_057795.1:434884208-434908789 GCF_018294505.1 Triticum aestivum | reverse complement strand
CACCAGATATCGCCTACTCTTCTCTATACTGCTTGCATTAGAGTAGTGTAGCATGTTACTGCTTTCAGTTAATCCTATACTGCTGCATAGCCTGTCCTTGCTACTACTGTTTTTACCTTTATCTGCTATCCTACTGCTTAGTATAGGATGCTAGTATTTCCATCTGTGGCCCTACATTCTTGTCCGTCTGCTGTGCTATACTATCGGGCCGTGATCACTCGGGAGGTGATCACGGGTATATACTTATACTTATACATGATACATGTGGTGCCTAAAGTCGGGTCGGCTTGTGGAGCACCCGCGAGTGATTCACGGATTGGGGGCTGAAAGGACCTTTGTCCCGACGGCCCTCTGGATGGATCTTTGTGGCGGAGCGACGGGGAAGGTTGAGACCGCCTAGGAGAGAGGTGGGCCTGGCCCTGTTCGGCGTTCGCGGATACTTAACACGCTTAACGAGATCTTGGTATTTGATCTGAGTTGGCTACGAGCCTATACGCACTAACCAACTACGTGGGAAAGATATGGGCACTCGGCATCGTGGTATCAGCCGAAGCACTTCAGACGTCAGCGACGGAGCGGCGCGCGCCGGATTGGACTGGAACGCCTGCTAGGCTAGGTCTGCTTCCGGCCGCCCTTGCAACGTGCAGGTGTGCTATGGGCGATGGGCCCAGACCCCTGTGCGCTTAGGTTTAGACCGGCGTGCTGGCCTCTCTGTTTTGCCTAGGTGGGGCTGCGACGTGTTGATCTTCCGCGGTCGGGCATGACCCAGGAAAGTGTGTCCGGCCAAATGGGATCAAGCGTGTTGGGTAAGTTGGTGCACCCCTGCAGGGAAGTTAATCTATTCGAATAGCCGTGATCTTCGGTAACAGGACGACTTGGAGTTGTACCTTGACCTTATGACAACTAGAACCGGATACTTAATAAAACACACCCTTCCAAGTTCCACAGACAACCCGGTGATCGCTTTTCCACAGGGCGACGAGGGGAGGATTGCCGGGTAGGATTATGCTATGCGATGCTACTGGAGATGCTACTTGGAGATGCTACTTGGAGATGCTACTTGGAGGACTTCAATCTACTCTCTTCTACATGCTACAAGACGGAGGCTGCCAGAAGCGTAGTCTTCGACAGGATTAGCTATCCCCCTCTTATTCTGGCATTCTGCAGTTCAGTCCACCGATATGCCCCTTTACACATATACCCATGCATATGTAGTGTAGCTCCTTGCTTGCGAGTACTTTGGATGAGTACTCATGGTTGCTTTCTCCCCCCTTTTTCCCTCTTTCCCTCCTACCTGGTTGTCGCAACCAGATGCTGGAGCCCTGGAGCCAGACGCCACTGTCGACGATGATTCCTACTACACTGGAGGTGCCTACTACTACGTGCAGGCTGCTGACAACGGCCATGAGTAGTTTAGGAGGATCCCAGGCAGGAGGCATGCGCCTCTTTCGATTTGTATCCCAGTTTGTGCTAGCCTTCTTAAGGCAAACTTGTTTAACTTATGTCTGTACTCAGATATTGTTCCTTCCGCTGACTCGTCTATGATCGAGCACTTGTATTCGAGCCCTCGAGGCCCCTGGCTTGTATTATGATGCTTGTATGAGTTATTTATGTTTTTAGAGTTGTGTTGTGATATCTTCCTGTGAGTCCCTGATCTTGATCGTACACGTTTGCTTGCATGATTAGTGTACGATTAAATCGGGGGTGTCACAAACACCGAGCAAGAGGGTGGAAGCAATAGAACAAGCAACCCAACAACAGATAATGCTCCCTCAAGAGCGTCAACAGGAGCAGTACAAGAGACGAACAGGATCGGAGGCATCAAAGACGTGAGTATAAAAAATTAGTCTCTTCTCTCTAAACTAAAAACGGTCTTGAGTTAACTGACAAATCTGCAACAAAATATACACTCAACCGGACAAGTATCATATCGATGCTCCCGCAAACGAGCCACAGGCTGATCTAGCATCGACCGTTAACAGCACGGCAGAAAAACAAGAAGAAAACAACAAAGAAGAGGTCAAACTTCCAAACCCACTTTACCCAAATACCGTCAACTCATAATTTTTCAACTACTAGGTATTACAAGCATAGCAAAGAGAAGAGGATGGTCATGCAAAACAGAAAGTTCATATAGAAGAACTTTTCAGCACAAGAGCATTTCAGATGACCGATACAGGGGAGAAAGCCTCAGACACTCCACCTAGTGACACACCCAAGGCTGGCATACAAAGCAAAGAAAAAGTGGACGCACAAACGGATATCCCAACCACCAGGGCAAAGGTAAAATTCAGCAAGAACCATTTTTCCAAAATTTATAAGAAATGTACTGCCCAGTACAACCTGTCACAGTACTACAAGAATTACAAGCAATGAATCATGCTTTTCCTTTTTCATGAAACGCAAGAAACAAACGAGGACGGTCATGCCATAGAACAGCAAGAAGTATAGACAGAGCAAACCAAAAAACAAGGGCAAATGCTGACTAAAACGATACCCAGTACACCATCATCAAAGACCAATGAGGTAAAGCTACACGCACCTGCTCCTACAACGTTAAAACAAAAAAGTTATGCATGCACAGATGAAGTCCAAACTTTATTTACATTTTTTGATTGAACAGAAAAAAGAAACAAATGAAGGAGAAGATGTGCCTCAAGAAGCGATAGAAAGTGCTGCTACCGCTCGACAATGTACAAAAACTCCACAAGACAGAGAAGAAGTGACAGGAACGGCACCGGAGAGATTAAACATAGAGGTCAAGCTACAAAACCTCTTTCTATAGCATATAAAAAAATGCATCCACCAGAAAGAAACACAGACACATTTTAATTACTTTTTGCGTTCCGACAGATGCAAGAAACAGAGGAGAGCACCAATATTCAAGGCAAACAAACACAACAACACAAGGGAATGGAACAAGCAGAAGATGTTCTTCCAACAACGGACAGCCTAACCGCCGTAGACCAGGCCAGAAAACCTTCGATGTCCAGGCAAGAAATAACAGAGATGGCAACGTCGACGCAAAAGATCGAAAAGGTGGAGTGAGATAATCTGCTTTTAAGGAAATTAGAAATTTGAGTGAACAAAGACACAAATGCAATCTCATATACCTACCTCTATGTCTCAACAGCCACAAGACAAAAACGACAACACCACGGATGAACAAAACCAAAAAGATCCATAGGAGGTCCAAAAAGCTCCACTCACTGAAGGAAAGGTCGAAGAGGCAGCACCGGCGGAAACGACTGAAAAGGTGAAGCTACAACAAAAAAATTCTTAGGGAACGGACAAGAAACTACAGTGAAAATAACGAGCGTATTTATTTAATTTTTAACCACGCTTTTGCATGATAATGCAGAAACCTCAATAGGACACGCACGCAGACACAAGCAAAGAAGCAAAGGGCCACAGTGCATTGGAAAACCATGCAGCAAACATTCCAGAGAGAGAGTCAGACAGCAGCAAGAAAAAGGCCACACCATCAGACAAGGAACATTGTGCTGTAAAAGATGTTCCTGCCACAAACACGGCGGTAACCCAGGACAGCACTCAAACAGAACGTGAGCCATTGATCATACAAAACCTGTCCATCGAAGATGGGACAAAAGATTAATGGATCGAACACCTATACAACAACGTCATGACAGCGAATAAAGACAATGGGTAAGTTCATGTTACCACCAAAGAATTATGTTCTTCCAATGATTTCCTCCCTTAAACATTTTAAACGTATACATGTATATATATATATGTTCCAGGCACGAGATTTTAATAAATACAGAGACGTCAACAGTAACGGTTAGCCACATGGCACAAAGCTTCAACATTGGAAAGCCGGTGCACAGCGAAACCATGGCAGTGATGCTACAGATGTTGAAAAAGCAACTCAGGGGCACAAAGAGAAAGATTCTATCAACATACAACACCGTAAGTAGAGCTCAAGTTTCAACAATGAATATCACTCTATCGATCAATCAACCTTTCTGTACAATTGAATTTACAAATTTCTTCTACGCACATGTGACAAAGCAAGCAGGCATCAATACGCATGGCCAACCATGAAGATCCATTGGAATTGAAAAATAAAGACGAAGCATACGTCAGAGACAAGACAATTCCTAAAAGGCTTAAAAGATTCCTTGATCTGGAAGAAGGAGAGCAACTACAAGATTTCGACATGGTAAGCACATCTCATGTTCGAGACAAGAGATACAATCTCGGCAATACAACTCCGTCTAACGATCAACAAATCATGACTAAATCCAAGAAGGATCCCTTATTTATTTATTTTGCATTTTTGCTGTTTTTTCTACCAGTTTGCATAGGTGAGCATGTTCAACAAAAACAAAGAACTGTGGGCCACTACTTCGTTGTTACAATTAACATGAAAAAAGAGCGCTTTGAACTCCTTGACTCTTTACCAGATGAATATACAGGCACAACAGACTACTTCAACACAGTAACAAGCAAAGTAAAGAGGATATGGAAGCAAATAAGCCCATTGCTCCAACTATCTCCAGGTAATATTGACCATTTTGAAAAGGTCAAAATGAAGGTGCCACTTCAGGGAAAAACGTAAGCACTACAAACCTTTCTCCTTTTCCTTACTCACTGTAACAATTATTAATGCAATCCATAAAAAACATAGGACATTAGGACAACTTCACCTGAACTGCCCAACCATATTTGGACAGCGACAATAATCAATCATCCTTCTACCTGCAGACTCGACTGTGCATTCTATATGTTCATGAACGCAAAGCACTACACTGATGATGGAGAAACAGTGTTACTAACAGAGGAACAAGTCCCAGAGTTGAGAAAGAAAATCCTCTATCAAATAATCAGCCAATACAGAGATACGGTCGCACTGTCATTAATCCACTACACCGCAGGTTTCTCTTACTAAAGACAACAAAGTAAAATTCTACTTATGTAATTTTCAGAGACACACCAATAAGTTTTTATTTTTTATTTTAACAGATATGCTGAAATCCGAGGTCGATATGGAAGACAATGAAATGGAACAAATAAATTGTGACATAATTCAACAAGAGATTCCTCCAACTCCCGAGCACATTGCGACGAGCGCTCAAGAGATAGAAGTTATTGACATCAATGACACAAGCAGCGATGAGGAGAAAGAAGATTATCATGTGAGCCCAAAGGATACCACCAAGGTGTCTGAAGAAGCACTCACGAAAGAACAAGCCCAGACAGATGTTGGTTTACAGAGGGAACAACACGCGCAGCCAGACACTGATTTACAAAAGGAAGACGAACAAAAAGATCCACCAATAGAACCAGACAGACCACCCCCAGATAAAAACAACGAAGGCATAACACGCTCTCCTTTAGAAGTGGATAACATGACAAAGAGCGTACCAACTCGCCAACAACAGCTTTCCAAACAGATCATGAACCCTGTTGGCGAAGATCGCAAATCAAGAACATCAACAGAGGCACAACATGCACAAGAAGAAAAGAAGCAGAAAGACAAGATTTTAGCAGAAAAGATCTCCAAAAGAGGAAATGTGATGTTGAAGTCTCGGTAAAACCAAGCATCAAAAACAACAACTCACAAAAGGACACACCAACACCTGGGCAGCTTAACGACCAGGTGCAGTTAGGTCACGACAAGAAAAATGCAAGGCATCTTTGAAGAGTGCAGACAAGTTCCCCAAAACCCTCGACAATTCAATCACATGAGATCAGCTTAGCAAACATAATCTCAACTAAGAGGCCATTCAAGCGAGCAAGCAAGGAAATTAAGAAAGTCAACGCTTCACCATTTGTTCCAGGAGATTTCATTTACAAAGAAAAGGCCATGCAACTCTATAGATATCTGATGAGCCGACAAGGACAGAAAGAATGCGGACAGTAAGCACATTCTCCTTGTTCCATGGAAACGGTTACACATAGCTGCATATTCTCTAACATCCAACTAACCATTCACTCACCTATTTGTAAACCCTCCTTGCTTGCGGAGAACGGCTATATAAAAGCTCAAAGCATGAAGGCTACATTTCAGGAAAATCCTTCATGGAACAAGCAGGGAAAGCAGATGCACAAATGGAGGGCTCCATGCTAAACGCGTTACTGGACGAATGGACAGAACAGGAACAGTTCAACCCAGACGTCACAACTGTACTCCCTGCAGAATTCGCAAATGTATGCATACCTCACTGACAAAAACACCACCGTCATTACTATGGTAGAATATTTAACTAATACCACACACTCTCTCTCTCTCTCTCTTGAAGTTGGTGCTAGGTCTCAATTATAATAGAGGAGAGATATTAGAATTCAACGAAGACGATGCACTATAGGCATTTGAACAACTCGTGCGAGGTAAAAACACCCTGCAATCGAAGATGGTAAGTTCAGAACTATTACTGAACACATGACTTATTCTCCTTGAGCTTCAACAATTAATTGAAATTCAATTTTTACATCAACAACGATCTCCTCTCTCAACATAGATCATGGTACCTCATCACACAGACAAGCACTACACGCTATATGTTGGACAAGTACAGAGATAGCATCGACATCCTTGACTCACTGGACTATGTAAACTACGCCGATTTGTCTTGGAGTAAACACCATGTGCATCGAACAGAACTGGTACGTACTTTTTGTACATTGATTCATTCTTTTCCTCGTGATAGTATGATACTCTTACTTTTGTCAATGCCGCACCCAAACAACAAAACCAAAATGCAATCATAGATGAGAAGGATGCCGGTGCTGATGAACAAGTACCGCCAACTAAAACACAAGAACGAACCAGACTGGGCAAGGATAGCAGAAAGGCCTCACAGGGTCTACACACCGAAGCAAGAAGGAACACAATGCGGACACTTCACGGCCCAATTTACGAAACACTAGAATGGGAAAGAACTGGTCAAAGACAGAGAGGATTTTCATGTAAGTTACCAGTACATACACATCAAATTACTTGATTTCTTTATTACCGCAATTAGTTTATTGACAATGGTGGACAACACGTAACTATAAACCATACATTTTGACATGCCTGCAGCCTAGCAAGGTGGATGCCGAATGGAATCCAGAGTACGTATTCACACTCATATTTGGTAAAACCAACCAAATAAAGCACCATCAACTTCCTGAAAAAATCAAAGTTTTCAAACCAGAGACTTCAAGATTTTTTTCTCCCATGAAAGGTAATATAACTATTTCCATTTTTCCATCAGTCAACATGACAGGAGCTTCAAATATATCTTTTAGAAACAACAGCCATAATTTTTTATCTGTTTTGACAGAGCGGCACGAAAAAACCAGCATCAATCAAGAAGCACCAACAAATACCCGCAACACCTACATTCGTTTAGACACGTGTGTAAGGCAAACGAGCTCTACGACATAGTCATGAGTGCCACATGCCAGGACAAATTCAAAAGGTGACTTGGCTCCTTTTGCAGCTGAAATTAGTTAAAGTTAGGCGGCAATCACACAAATAAGACAGAAACTAGAAAAAACCTTGAATTCCTATTTACCAGCTTGCTTGCTAATGACTTACTCAACAAATTTTTCATCTACTATTTTGCCTATGAGCAGAAAAGTAGTATTCTCGAGAGATCAACCACAGGGGAACAACACAACTCTCAGTGGATCAAACCTAAAGGAAATATTTGGGCCTGCAAACAATTAAAAACATCAAGGACTAGAAAAGAAGGTGATCGATGAGTTAGCAGAAGCATGGGAGGGAAGCAAGCAAACTACACACAAAAGACATAGACTATTATTAGGCCCAAGCTTGGTAAATTTCAAAAAAAAACACAATGATCATACAAACTCATATTTTTGCAACGATTGTTTAATCTTTTGGTACCAATCTATTCTTTCTAATTCATTTTTATGGTTTTTATTTGTTGCCTGCAGAATATTCTGGGTTTAAAGGATAAAAGAAAATCTAGGGCGGACTTCAGAAATGATTTCACACGAGAGAAGGATACCTTGGTTCCTTTGTTCCTTAAGAAATGTCAATCACACAAGCTCAAAACAGCAAAAATGGTAATAACGTTAAAACTATATTCTAAACTCTCCTCTAACAATAAAACTCTCCTCTAACAAAATAAAAATCAGCATTTCAAACAAAATACTATATTCTAAACTCTCCTCTAACAATAAAACTTTTGTACCGCAGGTATTCATGCCATTTGAAAAGGAAGAATGATACACACTATTAGTGCTCGACAAATATAGAAGGAAGATTCAAATCATCGAGCCTGAAGAAACCTCTCTTGAAGAATTGAAGAGGCAAGAAAACCTGAAAAAACAACGTGCTCACCACGTGCATGATGGCAAACTAAGTAAGCAAATTGCTGACATGGAAATCAACGAAGCCTACAAAGTAAAGGAGCATAACAAATACCACAACCATAAAGACAAACTGGTAAGATTTGTAGATAACAGCGTCTTTCAGTTTTACAAAATACACTACATGTCTCTCTAAAACAAAAACAAAATGCAATTCCCACGTGCCCAGGTTCAAGGAAGTATACGAAGTATTACTCGGTGAAAAATTCGAAAAGGAAAGGACTAAATGGGAAGTTCAATTTTTAAAGGGCGTTCCAAAGGTGAACAAAGGTGAAACCCCGTTTGTTGTTCTAAGGTTCGCGCATCTCTTTGATGGCAACCACTTCGTCGAAGAGATAGATAATTTCGACGTAAGTTTTCGCTTAAAGCTCGCCATAAATCTGCAAGATATCATACAACTGCATGACCTAATTCTGATGGGTTTTTTCTCCTTATTTTTCACTGAAATTTTTATAGGATGGCACGGAACAATGGAAAGCACAGCAACTGTGCAGGCTACTATTTAGCAACCAGAATACAATCGAACCCAGTGAAATGGGCGATGAGATAAGAAAGATCTACGACGACATCAAGGAATAAAAAGTTGTTGATAAGCGATCAAGCCTAGCTCCGTCAAAACATTAGAAAACGGTTTAACCGCACATCATACTGTGATAATAAAGCAGCAGACTCTTTTTATTGATGTAGTTCCTTGATACTTCATTAACCAAGCATTCGAACACAAGCCAGTGCCCCAAGTCCGTCCCTAGACATACGTGTGTCACGTCGACGCGCACTTACTCTACATACTCCTCACGCGTGACCGCCGGTGACTTTGATGTTTCACAAACATTCCTCCTCTCTGCAACTGTGTGTTGTCGAATGCCACCAACCTACAACATGCATCTGGCGTGAGTACAGACGTAACTCTCTAAATGAGTATTCAAACAAATGCATGTGGTGCCACCCACTCACGCCATTAGAGGCCTCACTCATCCACAATGGTGCCTCTCCTACCACACCACCATGCATCCACAGGGTTGAGGGCCACTGATGCTTCTCGAAGCCCCACAACACTCCATGCCCGTGATGCCACACACGCGTGACTTTCTAGAGGCATCCGTGCCTCCTATACCTGCATTTGTGCCTCATGTGCCTTCAATGTCGTGCCTCATGTGCCTACATCCACGTGCCTCACGTGACACTTGCCGTGACTCCTACGGGGCCCGTCATGCCACACCCATGTCACTTCACAACCGTGGTTCTCTAACCGGGTAGTCGGACCCATGCCTCTGCCAGCACACTTTTGTGCATCCAGAGAGCGTACACCCGTGACTTTGCAAAACAAATGTACGTGCCTGTTGTGGATTCACCAATTCTGCCTTCCGTAACTGCACCCACGTGCGTCACGTGCCTAACATAATAACATGCGACGTGACTCTTACATGGCCCCACTACCACGCCCGCGTCACTCCTGAGACTTCACAACCGTGCCTCTTTAACCGAGCATTCTAACACATGCCTCTGCCACCGCACTCTTGAACATCCACAGGGTTGATACCCATGCCTCGAGAAGCAGCATGTCCGTGCCTGCATTCGCTTCATTTCCTTGCGTCTGATGCTTACAGCCACGTGCCTCATGCGACACTTACATGTCCCGTGGTTCTCTAACTGCCTGTAGAACCCACACTTCTGTGCCTCCTGTGCCTGCATCTACGTGCCCGTAGAACATGCACTTTCGCGCCTCGTGTTCCTGCATCCACATGCCTGTACATAGGCTCCACTTCATCACTACCACGCGACTTCACAACCGTGGTGCCTTCATCTCTTTGCCTTACGTCCTTGCACCCATGTGCCTCGCACGACACTTGCCGAGACTCTTACATGCCCCGTAGTGCCACACCCACGTCACTTCACAACCGTGGTTCTCTAACCGAGTACTCGGACCCATGCCTCTGCCGCCACACTTTTTTTGCATCCAGAGAATGCACGTACGTGCCTGTGGTGCCTTCATTTTTGTGCCTTACGTACGTGCACCCACATGCACAACATGACACTAGCCGAGACTCTTACATCCCCGTAGTGCCACACCCACGTGAGTTCACAACCGTGGTTCTGTAATCGAGTACTCGGACCCATGCCTCTGCCGCCACACTTTTGTGCATCCAGAGAGTGCACGTACATGCCTGTGGTGCCATCATTTCTATGCCTGCACGTACCTGCACCCACGTGCGCAACGTGACATGCGTGGCCCCTGACACTTCACAACCATGCCTCTGTAACCAAGCATACTTACACGTGCGTCTGCCACTCCACTATTTTTTGCATACGCAAGGTTGATACCCCGTGCCTCGAGAAGCCGCAAATCCGTGCCTCCTGTGCCTACATCCACGTGCGCAACGTGACACATGCCGCGACACTTACGTGACCCGTAGTGCCACACCCATGTGACTTCACAACCGTGGTTCTCTAACCGAGTACTCGGACCCATGCCTCTGCCGCAAAACTTTTTGTGCATCCAGATAGTGCACGTACGTAACTGTAGTGCCTCCATTACTGTGCCTTACATAACTGCAGCCACATCCGCAATGTGAAACTTGCCGAGACTCTTACGTGCCCCATAGTGCCACACCCACGTGACTTCACAACCATGGTTCTCTAACCGAGTAGTCACACCCATGCCTCTGCTGCCACACTTTTGTGTATCCGAGATTGCACACCCGTGACTTGAGAAAACACACGTACGTGCCTGTTGTGGATTCACCTTTTCTCCCTTCCGTGCTTGAACCCACGTGGGTGGTGTCTGTGCCTTCAAAACATAATGTAAATGAGGCCTTGTAGGGTTGATGGTGAATGTTATGTTGATTAAATTAACTAGTTAACTCACATGACATAGGAGGATGTCCTTGACAAGTTATTACGGTTTTAAGATGGAAAACAGTAAACCAGTCATCGGGGTTAAAACTGGTCATTAGTTGGGGTGCTGGAAGTCATGTCCTATGCATAGCCAAGCGATGTGACTTGCAGTTCTCCTTTATACTTTCTGTCCTTTAACACTCTGCAAAATGAAGAGCTAACAGAACTGGTGCTTTCATGATAGAAATCAGCATGCTAAATCTGACAGCATAAAGGAAGATTCAGATGGCATCATTCGCCTATTGCACTTGGCACAGGGACAGCTCTCATATGGACTCACATTCGCTTATAACAAGACAGGTCACCCCACAAATGGCAGTCACCTGTAAGCAGATGACAGTCAACTCATAGAGAATTTATTTATTTGCTTACTTTTCTGGTGGACAAGATCCAATACTTTAGAAAGAAAATTGTTGAAGTGGGTAGTTACAATACTAAGCAACCCTCACAGATTACAGAATAGCAAACAGAAATCTGATGGACGCGGGATATGATGATTTAGAGGTACATTAATGAATTCAGATGTACATCCTCAGGGTTGATACTCGTGCCACAGCACTCTAACACATGCCTCTGCCACAACACTCTTGTACATCCCCAGGGTTGATACCCGTGCCTCGAAAAGCAGCATGTTCGTGCCTGTATTACCTTCATTTCCGTGCCTCCGATGCTTACATCCACGTGCCTCACGCGACTCCTGCCTGTCCCGTGGTTCTCTACCTGCTTGTAGAACCTACACTGTCGTGCCTCCTGTGCCTGCATGTACATGCCTGTAGAACCTACACTTCCGTGCCTCATGTGCCTGCATGTACATGCCTGTAGAACCTACACTTCCGAGCCTAACATCAGAAAAACGGATCTTGATGCTCAAATGGACGATTGCAGATTAGAGACGATTCGATGGTTTCCATCTCTCCCTCCCTCTTCTACTAGCTTGCTTCCCCTTCCGCAAAGTAAATCTCAAAATCTTCATCACTCCCGCACGCTCTCCTCCTTCCTTCTGCACACAAACACAAATTCAAAATCGAGTTTGCGTCACCGGACAAACCGCCACCGCGATCGCCAACCACCCTCCAATTTGACATACACACAGCCACACACTGCCCGCGAGAACACCAATAACCCCGCCGGCTACGGCGACCAACGGCGAGGACTTTGACACCAGCGGCGGAAATCGCAACAAAAAAAGAGCAACGACACAATAAGCCGATGGAACCGAAGAACACCGCATAACTAATTGAAGGTAATTATCATTCTATCCCACTCCATTCCACCGGGTAGATCGTAGTGATTTTTCAACTTCAAGGAACAGCAACCCTAGCCACCGCTACCAAGGAGTTTTCCAATAACCTAAAATCAATTTGTCTAACAAATTGAACTGGTGGAGAGATGAGATTTAATAGAAATGCTACAGCTCTCCGCCCTGGAATTTTCGCCATACGATATGTGCTCAAAGGTACTAAACCTGAAATGTCACTAACTAGAATACGTCGATAGATCCAAACCCCGCAAGCATCCTGAGAGGCCAAAACCACCTGATAACCGTAAGACATTTTCTACATCGTTTGTCCCTTCAATGTAACCGTTTTCCAAATTAAGTGCCTCTGGTCTGAAAAACAGTGAACAAAGAATAGATGTACCTTGTGCTTCTAAGGTAAAACAACTCGTGCCTCTCTATCCATACAAATTTGTTTTCACACCACGCAGGGTTTTTTTCCGTGACACTCGACTCTGCTTCTAACACCTGCCCATTTTTTATGCAGCAATGAGGAATCCTCATGAAGAAGCTAAAACCCAGCAAAATACTGACAAAGACCCTACTGAAGAGCATGCAATCCAGCAAGCTCCTGTCAAAGGTTTGACCAAAAGAGTCCACTGTCTATGTACAAAAAACTATGTTGAGACATTAATAACTTAACTGCTATCCTTGACAACAATAAATTAACTATGTCTACAAATAAAACTACATGCCACTTTTTATATATTTCTTTATAGAAAACATTAAAAATGTTCGCACACTATCTTATATTTAATTAAAAACATAGTTTAACTTGCTAAATAAATCTTCAACTCTCATTGATGATATTCCTCCCATTATGAAATATCACCTGCAGAGTGCATTTTTGTCTCAGAAAATGCTTCATCCTAACTTCACTTCCCCAGCTCCACTCATAACCATAATTAATATTTTTTTTCAATCCCCTGATTAGCTCAATCGGTAACAGTAGAAATAACCTTTCTTAACCCAAAAAAGAAAACTAAAAATCCCCTTTGGGAATTTCACATTCCTTATGCATAATCGTGGAAGATATATATTTTAAATGTGTATAAATTATTTTCGGACAAAAGAATGTCGTTTTTCGTTACCTGGTCATTATGCAGGACATGAAGACGGTGATATTGAGAGCACACAAACGCAAAGCATGTCTCCTCATTCATCAGAAAAGGACACAGAACAGAACATGAGGAACAAACCACCTGCGGCAGAAATGGTAACTTACACCAGGCTCAACAGGATTAAACACCTAGCAACAAGCAAAAAAAGAGAAAATCAGATACCAGCACTATTTTTACTCCTGGAACAAAAAGGCAAAAGAAAAAGGACAATGCTGAAAACATCGTCGATGCTAGTACCTTGCAGCATCAGCCATTACCTCTAATGGTACTCCCACCAATAGAACCAACCGGTTCGAAGAAACAAGGTGAACGCAAGAAGAAAAACAAATGACAAAGGGTAGAAAAAGAACAAGACAATACCAACAGCAAAGTTTCAGATACCAATGATGACGACGATGACAGACAACATGATGCAGATTTCATTCCTACAGACGGCGATGATGCAGAAGAGCACGACAGCGACGTAGAACATGACGACGATGTAAAAACACACTTATGCACTAATTTTGAATACCACTATTTAGCACCAGGGATCTAACGTTCCTTTCTAACAAAACCCTTTCTTTTTTTCTTCTGAAACAGCCCAAATCAGGCAAGAAGGATAGAAACAAAAGAAAGACAAGCGGGAAAGAATTGGCAGCACCAACAGTTGACGAAGAACAAGAAGAAACAAACGAAGAGAAATGCCAAATCAAGGCAGGGGCAGCATTCGCTCATGTCAAGAAAGCATGGAATTTACTTAAAGACCATCACAAGAAAGATATTAGGACGACAGGATTTGGCAGCATAGAGAACTGGAAAATAACGGGCTCCATCTGCAAACCGCTTGCAGCACACATCTACGACAACCTCGACATAGAAACCATGACAATAACCTTCGGTGATGGTGCCAAAGACAAAAAAATCAAGATTACCAAGGAAGCTATCCACAAGGTGTTTGGATACCCAAACGGCACGCAAAGGTCAGCACCAAGGCCAGAGACTAGCCCAACATCGATGAAAGAACTAATGTCAGACCTTGGCTTCAAAGATACAAAATTCACGCCAACAACTGTTCGAGAAGCTACAAATATTGGTGGAGATAGATGATGATCAGTCAAACATGAAATCAGTTGAAATATTTTTCCTTATTTTTTTCCACAATGTTGTCTGCGGGTCAAGCGCTGCTATCTTCGCCCGACAAGCTATAATGGTCAAGGACATGGACTATCCAGAAATGACAAAGATGGATTTCTGCGAGGTAATCGTCGAAAATATTAGGGAAGGAGCCAAGACATGGCAGAAGGACAAGATGTTGCCTCGGGAAGAAAAGAACAAAAAGAATATCAATGGTTTGGCACAGGGACCAGTAATCATGTGCCTTGGCTCCCTGCTGCTGCCAACCGACACAAAAGAAATGCGGAAGATTGCAAAGACAATAGACAAGACCTCATTACCATGAGCAAACCATCTCAAAAAGAGTGACCTAGCGAAAATAGCTAGAGAAGACATGAAAACGGACGGAAAAGCACGACCAGATGACTATGAATTTGGCAAGATACAGGTATAGTTCTGTTGTACAGAAAGCAGTCGTTCCCTTTTTGAAAACAGCTTCCATTCTAATCAACTCCATTCCACCGAAATGATGCAGACATGGAAAGGAACAGCAGAGAGGATCTTCTATACCAGCATAGCATCAACTTCGTCTTCAATTCACCAGATAGCAGGAGAACATCGTATAGAACAACAACACTAGCACACAACCAAACTGGTACCACCTCCACCCAAACGCCGGCGTGAACCACGTATCGGCACCAGTGGAAGCACGGAACCAAACAAAAGCATAAGCACAGGACCAGAAGAAAGATTCCAAAGGATAAACAAATTGTTGGAAAAGGTGCTCGATGAAGCAGAACAGTTACCGCAGTAACCACCAGGGCTAAACACTGATGCAACAAAAAAGAAGAGATATTGGATGAAAAAAACAAGGAAAAAGTCGTGCAACAAACAATTGCCCTGATGGATTCTGTAGAACAACTCAGACAATTTCAGGACATAGTTTGCACAAGGTACCTCACAAACAACGCGACCCTGCAAACACTAGAGCAAGCAGATCCAACAGCATCAAGTAGACTAGTCGATGCCAACCGCACGAATGAAATCGTAGCCACAACAAAACAAAGAGAAAGGAGAAAAAGAAAGAAAGAAGAAGAGGATGAAGAGAGGAAGAGAAGAACAAAATCAAGGGACGTGGGCATTGACAAGAAGAAGATAAAGCGGAAAAATCAGGTAAATAAATAGTAATGCATGGTGCCATCCGCACCCTAAAGCAAACCCCTGTTTTCATACCTCAACTGAAAAGAACTGTCTCAATGCTTTCAGGAACGTGCTAATAGCACACCAGTTCAAGATGAACTCCAATAGCACGATGGTGTCAACAACCCCAAAAACAAGAATGAACACAACAAACAAAGCAACCTCACAACAGACAGTTCTACAACAACAACTACCCCAACACAAGCACAAGATACGATCGACGTCAGAACCAGTGAAGAGGTCAGTATGAACATCCATTTTTCCTTTCAAAATTGGATAGAGTTATAAGTTAACTGACAAACCTCCAACAAAATATAGGCTCAGCTGGAGAACAATCAAGTCAGCAGTCCCGTCAACCAAATGCAAGAGCCTGACCCACAATCAACCGTTAGCATAACAAACGACAAAGAAGAAGAAAACAACAAAGAGGAGGTAAACTTCCATAGCCCACTACACCCTCCACCGGAAACTTATAATGGCGGGAAAGAAAGTGGACCGCAAACTCATATTGTTTGAACTCCAGGTATCACAATCACTGCAAGACCAAGAGACAACCCCAATAGACGAAGGAGTCACAGAATAGGAAGTTTGTGCACAAGAGATTTCTAGTGCCACAACATTGCAGATCACCATCACGAGTACAAAGGAGAAAACCCAAGACATCCAAGCCGATGAGAAATTAGAGACTGTTATACCAGACAAAGAAACAGTCGATGCAGGCACGAATAACCCAGTCATCAACACAGAGGTAAAAAATCAACAACAAACCCTTTTCAACCCACCACCGCAATACAAGGATTATAAGGGATGTCTCACCCTTTTCTTTGAACAAATGCAGGAAACAAACAAGTACATTGATCTCAAAGATCAAGAAGCAGCGCAACCAAAGGAAACTGGAAAACACACAGAACTTCAAACAACAACATCTGAAGAGGTGAGGTTACAAAACTAAGACACAAATGAAGTTCAAACTATAATTTCAATTTTTATTAAACAGGAAGAGGAAGCAAGCGAAAGCACTGGTATAGACATTGAACAAGAAAAACTAGAGGACAGCACGAAACAAGGAGAAGCCGTAGTTCCAGCAGTAGACAGTCCTCCAAATCCAGAGAAAGAGGTCTTATAAAAAAATGTAACTCAACAATCAGAGATGCACCCATTTCTTAAATACTTTTTGGGTTGGTGCAGGCACAAGAAACTCAAGACAGCACCAACAATCAAGACCATCAAACACAACTAGAGGAGCCCAATGAACAACCAGAACATGTTCTTTAAATGGTAGACAATAATGCCATTGAAGACCAAGCCACCAAAAATTCACTCACCAAACAACAGCTACAGAGACAGCGGCAGCGTCAACGATTGAAAAGGTAAAGTTACGAAACCTGCAACTATGAAATTATAAAATTGCTACGTACACAATCAAATAAACTCCAACCTACCACACCTGTATTCACTCCAATGCACTCTCACTTTGCCACCTCTATATTTGAATAGCTGCAAGGAAAAAACAAGGTCAGCGACGATGAACAGCAAAATAAAGAGCAAGAGAAGGACCCAAAAACACCACTCAACGAGGAACACATAGAACAATCAGCAATAATAAGTACAGAGGTGAAAACACATAATACCTCCGAATGATCTTATAGTTCAAAAATATGCATTTCACATTTCACTACTTTCCTCCATCACAGAGAGAGGAGACAAACGAGCAAAAGGAGGCCACTGAAGAAGGGCAACATGATCTTCAAACAACAGACGTCAATGTCAAAGAAGACCAAGCCCCAAAATATTCACTCACCGAAAAACATGCAGCAGAGACGGCAGCAACGACAACGACTGAAAAGGTAAAGTTACATAAGCTGATCCTCTGAAAATATAAAATAGCTCTCTTGAACCTCAAATGCACTGCCACTTAGCCACCTGTGTGTTTCAAAAGCTACAAGACAAAAACGACGGCAGCGGCGATGAGCTCCAAAAGAGTGAACAGGAAGATGCCCAAAAACCTCCACTCAACAAAAAACAACTACAACAGTCAGCAGCAGCAACAAGAACAAAAATAGAGACAACAGAAGCAGCAACGACTGAGGAGGTAAAGTTACATAAGCTGATTCTACGAAAATATAAAGTAGTTCCATGAGAACTCAAATGCACTCCAACTTACCACCTTTATGATTGAACAGCTACAAGACAAAAACCATGACAGTGACGATGAACACCAAATCAAAGAACAAGACGATACCCAAGAAATAACAACCAACGAAGAACGGGTGGAACAGTCAGCATCACCAACGACAGCTCAACAAGTGAAGTTGCACAAAAAGTTTCCACAAAATTACAACTTAATCACAATCAAATAGCTCAAAGCACGCACTGAACGCTTCGCTATTTTCCCATAACAGCTACTATAATTAAAATAAAGTAGCAAGTTAAATTATTTCAATGCATTTTAAATGGTAACGCAGAAACACGAAGAAGGCAACCACGGAGATACAACCAGTGAAGCAAACACACAAATTGTTCCAGAGAAAGAACCGGAAAATATCGAAGAAAACCCTACACTGTCATACGATGCCAATTCCCCTGGCAGAGATGTCAGTGCCATCCAAGTCGAGACTGGAAAACAAGACGGAAAAGACAACCAACAAGACATAACGGTTGACAAGGAAAAACATGATGCTAAGAAAAGCACAGATGACTCAAATAAGGACGGAGCAGAAACTGAACAAAAGGGTACAACGCAAAAATAAGAACAAAACATGGCACAGGAAGCAGAAGGAGAACAAGAAAAGAACAACACTGGACAGGAAATGTCTTCCAGCATCAAAGCAGGCAAGACAATAGAAACTTAATTGCTATCTTGTGACTTGGAATTATTTACATTAAATTCAAAATCATTGCAGGCACAATATAGAAAGGCAAAGATAGCGATTCCGTCAACAAAGCCATAGAAGACATGTACAACGCTGTATGCAAGCCATGCACAAAGAGAGAAATGTAAGTTCATGCTACTTACATAGAAAACATTCTTACACGTGATCATTTTGACTGTATCATGTGTGAACTAAAACGTTTTTCTAAATATACTTTGCAGGGATCAGCTTTTCATTAGAACAGACAAGTTTGATGTAAATCTAGGCCATGTTGCCGAAAGCTTCAAGGTCGGTAAATCAGTACGTACCGAAGCAATCGAGCCGATGCTAACAATCTTGAGAAAACAACTCAATGGCACACGGAGAAAGATTTTGTCGTTAAGTAACACTGTAAGTAAATATTACGGCAAAAGAATCACGTTTAAAACAATATATATGACTCTATAAATAGATAAACTTCCCCTATAACTGAACTGACAAATTCCCTTTGTGTATCTGTGAGGAAACAAGCATCACTCAATAAAGGAAGCCGACGACGAAGATCCAATGTGCTACAGAAATAATGATCAACAACAGAATAGAAAAAAATTACTACCTGCAAGGCTTAGATCATTTTTCAACATTAAAGAAGAAGAAAAACTGCAAGATTATAACATGGTAAGGAGATCAGCTGTTTCAAAAACAAAACACAATTTACGTATATGTTATGCAAACTTCTCTTTTTATTATATGATTCTAAATATAAGAAGATTTCCTAATGTTTTCTTTTTATTTTGTGTTTTGCAGGTCCTTCTACCATGTTCGTTGAGCGGGTTTGAGCAAGACGAAACTATAAGTCATTACTTCACCATCACAGTTAACATGCAAAAACAGCATTTTGAACTCCTTGACTCTTCAACTGCATATCCAGGCACAATAGAATTCTTCAACAATGTAAGCAGCAAATTAATGAAAATCTGGAAGCACATAAGCACAGAGCTACAACTTTAAGAAAAAAGCATCGACCATTTCAAAAAGGTCAAACTACAGGTGCCACTTCAAGGAGAAGAGACGTAAGCACTTCCAACATTTTCGCTTAATATGCAAGATTCAATACTACAATTACTGAAATAATTTTATCCTTTCGTCTTTTCAATACAAAAATTACCACTACGATTGCTCAAACATTTCTCTTCTTTCCGTTTCTTGAATACAACAATCTTACTAGTACCATTCCTCTACATGCAGAATGGACTGCGCATTCTATATGTACATGAACCTGAAGCACTACTCCAATGATGGAACAACAGCAACCTTAAAGCCAGAACAAGTACCAGAGTTGAGGAAAAAAATTCTATATCAACTAATCCGTCAACACAGAGAGAATACCAAACTGTCACTAATCAAGTGTACAACAGGTTAGTCTCTTCAGAAATTAAACCTTACAATTTCGTAACACTAGAAGAAGTAATATATTTTTTTAATTATTGTTTTACAGATATGCCGAAGTATGAAGTAGATATGGGAGACAAAGAAATGCAACAGGCAGAATGTTGCGTACTAGAAGAGTTTCTGCCAACTCCCGAGACAAAAGAACATATTATGCGTGCGACAACCACACAAGAGCATGAAGTTATTGAAATATCCAGTAAATGCAAAGAGATTATGGATGTCACCAGCCACACTGTCGCCCAACAATCTTGCATAGATCAAGAACAAAATGATCCACCAATAGAACCAGATCAACCACCACCGGACGACAAGATACCACACCATGCCGAAGAGGAAACAGACGAGCAAAATATCAACAGCAATATCACGAGCATGGAGCAACTGAAACAAACAGGCACCAATTTAAAAGAGGATGACAGAAGCAACGACATACCAAAAACACGACAACAGCTTTCTAAGCAGAAGAAACAGCATGTTCTTCTTCAAGAAGAAACAGGCTCAACAAGCAATTAGCAAGGCACCTCCAGCACCATCTCTTTAGACTTCTTAAAACCAAAAACAATGGAAAAGCATGAATAAGTTGATGAATTTATTTCAAGCCTTAACCCGCTACAACTAGAAGAATACAACGAGTATGTAAAGATGGGCTATGAGTTCGATGCAATCAAAACATGGCTGAATGACCATGAAAGCTATGAATTCAACAAAGATGCCATGCCGTATCTAACAATCTTGCAGCAAGAATCAGGAGAAGATTCAATGCCTCAATCATCTGAGAACAGCTCAGACAAGAAAATCTCGGTCAAGAAAAGGCCGGTAAAGCCTTCAAGAAAGCTCCTTGGAGAAACCATGATTCCTATATTTGTCCCAGGAGATTTCAAATTCATGAACAAAGCCAGAGCACTCCATGAATACCTATTCAGCAAAGAAGGACGGGACGAATGCGGAGAGTAAGTACTTTCTCTTGCATAAACAATAACAAACAAATATTGTCCCTTTTTAAACCAACCTAACTAATGTATAAATAATTTCTGCTTGCAGTCTAAACGTATATATTAGCTCGACGCGACCCGATTGGATTACAGGAAAACAAATAATGGAACAGCTAAAGAAAGGAGATGGTGGACAGATGGAGGGCTCCATCGCAAACGCATTGTTCGACGAATGGACATCGCAGCAACAATACAACACAACCGATAAACCATACTTCCACAGAATTTGCAAACGTATGAAGTCCAATTTGACAAAAACACTTGCATTATTTCAGTGATTACAAAGATTGAACTAAAAAGTAGAAAACTTTTTGGTCGTAGATCGTGCTCGGTGTTAAAATTGGAGAAGAAGGAGGACTAGAAGAATTCAATGAGGAAGAAGCATTGAAAGAGTTTGCACCCCTTGTAACAGGGAAGGAACTTTTAAAGAAAAAGCTGGTAAGTTAATAGAAATATAGAAACATAACTCATTCTTCCTATAGATTGCACATTCACATGTCATTTAATTCTCCTGACAAGAATGAAGTTTAACTCACTCTGTCTCCAAACACTGCAGATTATGATACCTCACAACACAGATAAACACTACACACTGTACGTGCTCAACAAGTACAAGAACTCCATCGAAGTACTTGACTCACTGAATTACAGACACGGAGATGAAAAAAACATGGAAAACACACCATAAGGACCACCAAGAACTGGTACGTCAATTCAACCTTATTTTCTAATTGGTTTTCCAATTCCTGCATTCCCTTTATTAATGGCAAAACCCAACAATATCACAGATTAAAAGAATGCACGCACTTATGAAGAAGCATTACGGCGAAGCGGAGCTACAAGCCAACAGCGAACTGAACTGGTCGAGGATAGCAGAAATACCTAACAGAGTTTGCGTGCCAAAACAGCAGGGTACCCAATGCGGACACTTCATGGCTCAATTTGCAAAATACTGGAATGGCATTGAACTCATAAAAGATGATGAGGATTTTGATGTAAGTGAATAGTACAAGAGCAACAATTTTAATTTTTACAAGCAACACTACTTGAATACTTCAATTATCTCATGAAAGAAAAATAAAAGAAAATTCGATGACCTCCATGCAGCAAAGCAACGTAGATGCCGAGTGGAAACCAGAGTTCCTTTTTACATCCATATTTGGTGAAACAAAGGAAGTAAAGTGGGAGCAACTATCTGGAAGAATCAAAGAATTCAAACCACAAACTTCAAAGTTCTTTTCCACCAAAAAATGTAAGAAAATCATTTCTACTTATCTTTTTTTTGTAATAACCTACCCATCCCACGGTGTTCACCAACATCTTTTGATTCAGGAGAGCTTACATATTACATATCTGCTTCCGCTAACAGAAATAGATGAAACAAAAAGGAAAAAAAAGACAAAGCACCAGTCCATATCCAAAACATTCTCATTGCTTCCAACACACAAAGGAGGCGTCTGACCTCTTCCATCTAGTCATGAGTGACAACTGGCAGCAGGAATACAAAAAGTGAGTTGCTTTCTATTGCACCTCAAAATAGTTGGACAGAGGCCAAAAATAATGTAAGAATCTGTTTCTCACTAACCGTCACCTCCAAAATTATTTTATCTCCCTGTCACACAAAACTATATTTAGGCGCATCCGCAGGGATAGTGAAAGCACGCAACTTACTGGAGCCCAACTAAAGGTAGTATTTGGTCCAAGACCAGCACGGACGAACATACCACATCATATGGAAAAGAGGATCCTCGATGATATAGCAGAAATCTGGGAAAGCAGACAACAATCAAAACAGAGTGACAGAGTAATATTAGGCCCAAACTTTGCATAGGTAAACTTTTAAAAAGCAAAATCTTGTGTATACTGCAACAACTACTCTTCTTATATTCTTACACGGCTCTTTTTTCTAACAGTTTTTTTCATCATAAATATTGTTTGCAGCATATATTGGATTTAAAGAAACACACAACTACTATTACAAAATTTAAAAATGAATTGCAAAAAACAAAGAATCAATTGGTTCCCATGTATCTCAAGGAAAATCAACGGAAAAAGCTCTCAACAGCAAACATGGTAACAACCCTTTCTTCCATGAAAAAATCAGAAAATATGCATTCTATTAAATTACTTTATATTAAACTGTCATCTAAGCAACAAGTATTTTGTACGCAGATATTCATTCCAACGGAGAAGCATGACCGCTATGTACTATATGTGCTGGACAAATACGAACACAAAGTTCACATTATTGATCCTCGAGAAACAACTCACGAGGAATTTGAGAAAGAAAAGATAGACACCGACAAATTGACAGAAGAAGAAGCATGTCGAGTTCTTCAGGAAAATGAAGATGCTAGAGAAGAAAGAGAAAGACAGTTTCAGGAATATCATGTTCATAAGTCGGCAATCGTAAGCATTTATACATAACAATTTTTTCAGTTTTACAAGTTGCAATATTAAAAAAATTAATTACAAACAATATTCCCAGGTACCTAGGTTTAAAGAAGTCTTCAACATCATACTAGGACAAACAATGAATGCCAAGGGTACAAGATGCCAGATCATACCGTGCAAGATGTTCCAGTGGTAGAAAAGGGAGAATCAACATTTGCTGTTTTAAAGCTTGCATTCCTCTACAATGGTGAAAAGTTTGTCGAAGACCTGGAAGATTTGACAGTAAGTTTATATATATTTACTTATAAACAACTTATATGCACAAACTCTAATAATATACTTCTCTTCTCGGCAAAATTTCATAGGATGAGGTCGAAGACTGGAGGGCAGAGGCAATGTACATTCTCTTAAATAGCGAGATGAATCAAGTCAAAGCTAGTGAAATGGGTGACGAGATTAGCAAGATCTTAAGCAAAAATGAAGACTAAAACTTTTGATTTAGCCCGCGAAGCTAATTCTATCTAGACGTGACAAAACAGTTTGTCTATAACTCACATTTATATGTAATGTAGTTAGAAATTGCGTGTTCATGTTGAAAAAAGAACTATTTCGGCAACAGTGCATCTTACATCATAAGAGAGTGCCAGTAAACTATAAACAACAATGCCTCTACTTATTTGTACAACAGCAGTGACTCCCAAAACGAACCCTTACGCGTGACTCTCGAAAGCACCGTTCCGTGCCTCCAGAGGCGACATGGCCTCGTGCCACCAAACTCTGGGTCACCATGCCTCCGGGCAATATCCACACACACACATATACCCTTACGCGTGACTCTGGAAAGCACCCTCCCGTGCCTCTCCAGAGGCGACATGGCCTCGTGCCACCAAACCCTGGGTCACCATGCCTCCGGGCAATATCCATACACACACATACCCTTACGCGTGACTCTGTA
>NC_057795.1:434882647-434883417 GCF_018294505.1 Triticum aestivum | reverse complement strand
CACATATCCTTACGCGTGACTCCGGAAAGCACCATCTCGTGCCTCCAGAGGCGACATGGCCTTGTGCCACCAAACCCTGGGTCACCATGCCTTCGGGCAATATCCATACACACACATACCCTTACGCGTGACTCTGGAGACCACCCTCAAGTGCCTCCAGAGGCGACATGGCCTTGTGCCACCCAACCCTGGGTCACCATGCCTCCGGGCAATATCCATACACACACATACCAAGAGCGCCTCAACCGTGGCTAACTCCTACGCACACATGACTTCACATGCTTCAAATCCGTGCCTACGGAGGCAACATACTGATGCCTTCATAGTATGCACACATGTGCATCCACACACAAACCTATATATCGTCAACAAAGCATAGCTCTTGAGTAGACGTGACTGCACATTCTCAAACCTGTGCGTTCCGAAACAAAGCAGTTTGCCTTTGGCACGACCTGTTAGGAGGTTCCCTCGCGCGCCGTGTCACACCTATCCCCCCCCCTTCAAGATGTTTATGAAAATTAAACAAGCCGAAGGCGAACAGGAGGTTCCCTCGCGCCGGAGGCGCCGTGTCACACCGCGAGGGACAACGCGCCGCACGAACCAGCACGCTGCACGACCAACACACACTTCGACCTATGCCCCCCCTTCAAGATGTTTACGAAAATTAAACGAGCCGAAGGCGAGCAGGAGGTTCCCTCGCGCTGGAGGCGCCGTGTCACACCGCGAGGGACAACGCGCCGCATGAACCAGCACGTTGCACGACCAACACA
>NC_057795.1:434821752-434882637 GCF_018294505.1 Triticum aestivum | reverse complement strand
AGCAGGAGGTTCCCTCGCGCCGGAGGCGCTGTGTCACACCGCAAGGGACAATGCGCCGCATGAACCAGCACGCTGCACGACCAACACACATTTCGATCTATGCCCCCCCTTCAAGATGTTTATGAAAATTAAACGAGCCGAAGGCGAGCAGGAGGTTCCCTCGCGCCGGAGGTACTTTTCTTTAATTTAGTAAAGTTATACACCCATGCCTCTCCTAGTGTTCACCTGTGCCTATAAAGAAGTCACATGATTGAATAATTCTGAAGACTGCCGTTTTACATTAAAAAGTTGCTTTTTTCGTTACTTGAAAGGTCACATTTGATAGTGTTGGTAGTCCCCGCCCGTAACTACCCCATAAATCTCTATTACCCGAAAATATAATGGGAACAGAAAGGAAAACGAGAAAGGGAAACAGGGAACCAAACGCGCGAACTTGTATTTTTTTTATGTTTTCGCACGGAAAAGGAAAACAAAAAAATGTGGTAGTATGTGGGTCAAAGCGCAAAACGCATAAAATCACAAACCGGAAAAGGAAAACCGGAAACCAACTTGTCACGCGTGGAGCGCTCCCGAACCGCTCGTTACGAGCGCTCCGAAGGAGCGCTCGTTAACTAGTTGCTCTCGGTTCATTCATTTTTTGGTAAATGAAGTACTAACATTTGGGAAGAACGCCTTGCACCTGGATGCAGCTACGTAGGCTTCTTGTATACCGACAGGTCCAACTCTATTCTGGCGCCCTTTAAATGTGCCGGCCCATATACTGTTCTGCGTGTTTTTCCTCTTTTTATTTTATTAATTTTATTTGTATTTCTGAAATGAAATTATTATATCGAAATGTTCAAAGAACCTTCAGGAAATTTAAAATTTCAACATATTCCTAAACTTTTAAAAATGCAAACAATTGTTCAATAATTATATTCCGAAAAATAAACTTAGTTAAAGTTTTAAAAAAACATGATTGTGAAAAATGTTAGCATAGTGTACAATTTTGTTAGTGTAGTTTAGATAAATGTCACATTAAAAATCATGTTCATAATAAAAAAAGGTTCATGTGTTTCTCATAATTGTCCTTGATATTCTAAAAATGTTAATTATGTATTCAGAAAATGTTAAACATGTATAAAAACATGTTCCTGTTGTATATGGCAAATTGTACAACATGTATGAAAAATAGGAGATATTTAAACATATGTTCAGAAAATTGTAAATTCAAGTATTTAGAAAAACTTAAACATGTATACAAAATGTTACTGATGTATGCAAAAAATGTAAAAACATACATGAAAAACATAGAAATCAAAACATATATATTTAAAAAACGTCCATTATGTATTTGAAAACAAATATTAGATGTGTATAAATAACTTATTCCTTATGTATATGAAATATGTACAACGTATATAAAAATTTATTAGACATTAAAAATATATTTAAAAAGCTTAGTGATGTTTTAAAAAATGTAAATATGTATAACAAATGTCACTGGTGTATAAAAATGTACATTGTGCGGGAAAAAAAATTAAAAATTAAAAAGTGAAGAAAACCAAAAATAGGAAAAAGAAAACCAACAAAATAACAAAGAAAACCAAAATAAACCAGAAGATAAAGAAATAGAAGGAAAACAAGAAAAAACGACAGAAGAACCTAAATGCTATAGTGGTGGGCCAGTCCGCTAGGTCTCGCCCATAGGTGATTCCTAATAGGAATCGGTACAGGCGAGACACGGTCTTTGTGTGAGCACAGAGACAGGGCTAAGCACTTGATGTTATGATTGATAAAACACTTCATATTAAACACATACAGTTTGTGGCGCCACCTGGTGGCCTTTGTATCAATCTAAACATTCCTGGGCAATACAGAAAGTTGTTCTCGAAAGAAAAACTTCAGCAATTTCCTCAAAAAAGAAAAAATCGCCCAATCCCGTCATTGGTAGTTGAGGCAAACCCTACACTCCAAAGAAAAGAATATATGCTTGGTCATGTGCTTTTGTTTGTGCTTCTCTCGGTTCTAGAGGTACATTTAGTGCCTATGCGGGAGGAACACAAAATCAGTTTATCACTCAAACTAAGTTTGTCAGAGTCGAGTTGATTATGAAAACACTGTCATACATGATCGAAGTACTTTGACTATGGTTTGGCCGTCACACCAATATAGCCAACGCTAGGCAACCTTTGATGTTTGGCCTCGCTGGATCGTCGGTCCTAAATTCGACTTCTCGTCACCCGGTGTAATGCCCTATCTCGACGACGATGTTGATTGCTGTGTAAAGTTTGACTATGATAAATGGCTCTTGTTTTATGTTGTTGTGCTTCTGATCTTGTTACTCTGTTGTACAGTAACTACGTAGCAACATGCCTTGTATTGTAATCAGTACTACCTCCATCTAGGTTTATTAGTCGTCCCCATGGTATTTTAGGTCAAAGTGTGACCAGATATTTGACTAGCAAAGTATTAATGCATGTTACTAAAAATTATGTTGTTGGATTCGTATTTGAATGTAGTTTTCAATGATATTATTTTCGCTGCATATAACTAATATTTTGTTAGTTAAAATCACGGTCAAAATATGATCCAAAATACAAGGGGGACTATTAATCAGGATGGAGGTAGTATATTGGTGTTGGCCACAAAAGGTTTGGAGATCTTAGGTCTCAACTATTAGGGTTAGTACGTTATACAGCTCTTCAAAATCACTAAAATTTGTTAAGTTTATGTAGATTTAATATTGTGATGTTTATGCACTGAGGTTTGGAGAAAAGTGGGTTGAAAATAAATAAATGATGTTATTGAAGACAATTTAGAATGACCCTTTCTTTCTTTTTTGCGAAAAACTTCCAATCTATTCATCTTCAATCATGGCAGTACAATGAACACCAGAAATAAAAATTACATCCAGATCCGTAGACCACCTAGCGACGACTACAAGCACTGAAGCGAGCCGAAGGCGCGCCGCCGTCATCATCCCTCCATCGCCAGAGTCGGGCACAACTTGTTGTAGTAGACAGTCGGGAAGTCGTCGTGCTAAGGCCCCATAGAACCAGCGCACCAGAACAGCAACCGCCACCGAAGAAGAATAACGTAGGTTGGAAGGATTCAACCCGAAGACACACGAACGTAGACGAACAACGACGAGATCCGAGCAAATCCACCAAAGATAGATCCGCCGGAGACACACCTCCACACGCCCACCAACGATGCTAGATGCACCGCCGGAACGGGGACTAGGCGGGGAGACCTTTATTCCATCTTCAGGGAGCCGCCGCCGTCTCGCCTTCGTGAGCATGACACAAATCCTAACAAGACAGAAAAAAAACGACTGAAAATGGAGCCCTCCCGCCGGCCCTTGGCAGGATCCACCGCGCCCACATGGCCCTAGGGCCACCGGAGACAAGGCGGACCTGCGGCGGCGCCGGCGAGAGACAGAAACCCTAGCTTTCTTTCTTGGAGGAGGAGGAGCGACTTTATGTCTATTGTGTAACCATCCCGTGTAGAATGACCCTTTCTTAAGTGCAAAGTAATATTTACGAGAAGAACGCCCGTGCGTTGCAACGGGGCCACGTTAACTTAAAGAGTTCAATATTACGACATTTGCGACCTTTTTTACCATCAAATCCTCACACACACACACTCCCTCCCTCTTCCTCACTCTCTCTCCCCCTCTCCCTCTCTCTAACACACACACATATCCATCTTATTGGGTACGGGACCATAATCCATCTATTTCACACGCACACGCTAGTGCATAACAATATGGATTATGTGTATTATATTTGCCACCAGAACTGAGGGAATCAATTTCATGTAAATCGGCCAGCCACAGCTCCAAGAATACGCGGAGGAGGTGGCCCGGGTCAGCGTCGGCGTCGTTCGGCGCGGGCCACGGGCCCGCTTCCAAGTGCACGTGCAATGCACGTCTTCACAAATATTACAACCAGATGTGAGAAATCACATACTAACACGATGTTGCAATCAATTTGTAATTAAAGAAGCCAAAAGTCTTTTTTCTTAAACCAGAATTCCTTATGCTGGAGTTTAAACAAACCCCACAATAGCCCTACTTATCACCTAATTAAGCAGATGCATGACTTATGAAGCGGATAAGAAATCATGTTAACTTAGAACTAAAATTCCAACAAAAGAGTGAGGAAAAAACCTTTTATCATTGCTCTGAAGTCTGAACCCCCCCTATTTGTTAGTGAAATGTGAGTATGCTTGGAAGATAATAATTTCTTATGCAACATATGCTTTTACATCCGAAAGAGCTACAAAATATGTTGACCTACCTATGTGCACTTCCTAAATCAAGCGGATAAAATTATTTCTATCGGCAATATAAAATATTAAACATTAGAAAGAAAGGGACAATGTCCACTAACCATGCAAATATTCTGACCATGGGATATTTAGGCTGGCGTATATGGGAAATCAAAGCTAAAAATGACTCGATGAGTTAGGGATACATCAATAAATATTGTAAAAAGTGATAAAAACAAATCTGCAGCAACTCGCGACCCCACGAACTCGTATTCGCAATGAGCAAGTTAGTGAGGCCACCACGGTAGGCTAGCACCAAGGGACAAGGGCAACAACCGCCTTCCCATCCAACCTACTGATTCTGCTGGCGCTACTTTCATCCTAAGCCCATGAGTACCGTTAGTGTGTTGCCACGTACGGAGAAACTATGAACTGAAATTTTCATCCAAATCATGAAAAATGTTAATGTTCCTCTCCTCTCCCATCCCTCGTGTGAACATACCCAATTCGTGGTTGGCTCGCTACATTCAGCGTAGCTCTGATGTGCACTGCCCTCGCTCTTGATTAGTTGCCGCAGTGCCACGCATCTACGCCAACAAGCTGGGGAAACAAATGCAAATGTTACACCGAGTCAAAATCAACCATCCCACAATCGTAACAATAGAAAAGATAATAACCAAAATTTAACAGAAGAACTACTGCTTGGCTCCCAGATCCATCTCGATAGCCCTTGATCTGGCTGCTGAGCTTCTCCTAGCCGCCTCAACATCACGTCATTACCAAACATGTAGTGGATGCCTAGTGGGACAAGGATTAAGAAATAACATGAGGTGAAAAATGTGATGGCTGTCAATTCCATAAGACGATCCAAGTAATTTGACAAAACAGATCGAGAGCATCTTGTATAATCTCAAAAAAGCAACTAAAAATATGAGAAATGAAGTGATGAAAATCAGCCCCTGCTCTCATTTATGCTCGCTTTTGTAATGGGAGGCAAGGAATGGGGATACCGGGAGAAGAAAGGATCACATGGACGGCAAGCCTCCACCACCGGCAAGTGGGGTTGCTTCACATCCAATCTCCACGGCCGCCGCCTCCATGGGGACGAACTCCCATGTTCACAACCGGGCTCCCAATCGGCCGCTGCCTCGCCGACCTTGACGACGAAGTAGTCCCTCCCTTCGATCCCATTCGCAACGGAGGCAACACCCATCCCAGCGGACGGGTCCGCGGTGAGATCCCTACTGGATTGTGGTCGCGCCTCCCCAAACCTCACCGCGGGACACATGAGAGGGCGCCGTTGCCATGGTCAGGCTTGGATGGGGAAAGGAGGCGACATAGCAGCAACGGCGCCTTCGCCGGGATTGGTGGCGACGGCGGCGGCGAGCGAGCGGGAGGACGGCGGCGGCGAGAGAGTAGGAGGGTGGTGGCGGCAGTCCATCGGCCGCCGTGACGTGAGAGGAGGATGGGGATGGGGCCGCGATCTGGACGTATGGAGCGGTCGAGAGGAGGGGAAGCAGGCGGCTGGGTTTTTCCATCATGCGGGGTTTGGGGGAGGTCAAACGAGAGGGTTTTTTTCGTGCGGGAGGCAGAGCAACGAGGGCGGATGTAGGGAGACGGGACGCGGTCGGTTGGCAGGAAAAGGAAAGCTACGCAAAATCACATCAATATAAGAAAATATCCCATCAATACTTGATTGATTGCGATTTATTTTTTATATGGTAACTAATCTGATCATCAATACTTGATTGATTGCGATTTATTTTTTATATGGTAACTAATCTGATGGGTTTATGTGGGTGGTGAAGCGAAAAGGAAAGCTACGCATTTTTTTAGTCAGTAGAGATGATTGATGATAAGAAAGGGAAAATCACATCAATATAAGGAAATATCCCATCAATACTTGATTGATTGCGATTTATTTTTTATACGGTAACTAATCTGATCATCAATACTTGATTGATTGCGATTTATTTTTTATATGGTAACTAATCTGATGGGTTTATGTGGGTGGTGAAGCGAAAAGGAAAGCTACGCATTTTTTAGGCAGTAGAGACGATTGATGATAAAAAAGGGGAAATCACATCAATATAAGGAAATATCCCATCAATACTTGATTGATTGCGATTTATTTTTTATATGGTAACTAATCTGATCATCAATACTTGATTGATTGCGATTTTTTTATGGTAACTAATCTGATGGGTTTATGTGGGTGGTGAAGCGAAAAGACATGTGGGAGGGAGACGAAATAAAACCAGCGAAATAAAACCAACGAAAGTGGTGAGGCGAAATAAAAACCAGCGAAAAATAACCGGCGAACTATTCGTAGATTTTTTTGGTTCGTCTCTCTTGGTGCGACGGGATGTTAGGGCCTGGAGTGCGTGGGGGTGGGCGGGGGACTCGGCTTGAGGTTTTTTTTTTGGTTCTATGCGGCTTATCGTGAGACGGGAGGTTGGGCGTGTGCGGGACTCGATCGCGGGGTTTTCCTTGGTTTTTCGCAGCTGAGAGGAAGGTGGGAGGAAGTACCAAAGCACCAAAAAAGACCGGGTGAGGTGGGACGAAAATAAAACCTGGAACGCGACCTACCAACTGAGACATTAGGAGTAGAGATTAACTCAAAATAGTTACATCATGTATCGACCTTGATGTTACCACAGGTTTTGTCACAAATCTCTATTATTCATGGGTGTTTCAGTTTCTTCTATCCGATCTATTTTATTTAATTTACTGTACTATTTAGTTTTAAAACACCAATCTCTCGGGATTCACAGTCGACGAGGAGTTCCCCTGCGAATCAGCCACAGAAAATATGGACGGGGACGATGACTTCAGGGTTCAGATTCGGTCACACCGGCTCGGGTTCATGGATTCACACCTGCCCCGATGGACCAGTACTTTTTGAAGCGTCTTATGCTTTGATACGGAGGGAGTACTATTTATTTTTACTAATGTGAGGTTGACATGTCTAGGTCAATTCCAACATATTTTCATTGATGGATTATGAATCGCCACTCTGCAGTTTATTAAGGGAATATGAGATGCTGATACAGTGATACTAGAAACAGTCGTATTGCATGATCGGGGAGGGCGGCGTTGAGGAGGGATCCATGACTCCTTCCCGCTCTCCATGTGAACAGGACCGATTCTTTCTTTGCGAGAAAGACTGAGATCGAGCTGGATAACAGCAGGAACGACAAGTTTGGTAATGAGAAGAAAATCGCTGGCATCCATACAGCAGAAACGAGATACAGGGCGACACGTCTCGTGGTTTGAGGCACAACTTGTGCTCGCCGTAGCTGGATAATATAATATGGCTGTGTTCTGCGTGTGGCTCCCTGCTCTCAAAACAGTTGGGCGAGACCCTCCTTCACTCCTTCCATGATCCGGGCACAACAGACTCCGGGCAAAGACGGAACTTGGGCAAGAAAGCTAACTGACATATGGAAGGAAGACCTAGGGCTACGCTACACAGAGGAAGCAAGACAGGCACATGATTTAGGGTTGGGCAGCATCATCGACCCCAAAACGTGCGGTTGGGCAAGAAAAAACGGAATAGCTCATAGTGAAACAATGCCGTCCATCCACCGGGAGATTTCACGATGCTGGCACGACGCGACGACTCGCACTCCACAGACCTGGACACCGGAATCATAGGAGTATTCAAGTGCTCCTTCTCTCCACGGAACAGCTGGGAGCCAGAATTATTCGACTCCACTCATTTCTTCTTTTCTTTTTTTTTGCGGGGAACTCCACTCATTTCTTCAGCGTGCACAGCTGTAAGTTTATACAGGAATCAAATAACAACATGGAAGACAGGCAGTCGGATGAGCAGAAATTATATACTCCTACTATATCGCTGGGAAGAAGGTGGGTTGATTGGATCAACATAGCAGAGTGGACCGTGCTCTACAGCTGACACAGGCTCCGGTTCAGCAACAACTACTACTTGTCAGCTGGACGCCGCAAAATGAAGTTTGTGATTGAACACAAGACGACATGCAACACAGCATATGCTTGAGCATGACTGGTAACAATCAACGTCAACACAACATGGATGATCCCGTCCCGTGTCAATCACCAGGATTCGGAAAGGAGCATGACATGAAGCCAAAAAGAAAAAGGAAAAGGCCGTGCACATCACTTTACTTGTCGGGTCAATAACACGTAGCAGCGGCGGTAGTTACACATGCTAAAAAGCAGAGTCAGTACAACGCTGAACAAGAAAAAAACAAGGCAATGCAGAAATGTCTAACGTGAAACAATACTCTGACCCCCAATCCATAACTTGCAAGATGGCACAAACTGATGAAAATAGACTCAATGAATAAATTAGGCCTCAAGGGCGACAAGCAGGCCCAGATTTTTACCTCACCGCCCCTTGGGGTTCATGATCTGTGAGAACACGGCGCTCGGCGTCAGCCCGTCCGAGTCGATGCTCGCGACACTTTGGTCGCCCATGCTTAGGGAAGTTGTCGTGGTCGTGGTGGTGCTTGAATCGATCGATGGGTCATTGGGATCCTTCTTTCCAGCCATCACCAGGGGAGTGCCCTCATCCGACATCCCACAGCCAAAGCTTCCGCTCTCCTCCGCACTTTCCTGCATCTGAAGAGCAAACTCCAAATTCCAAAGCACATCTCCCATCGAAGGGCGCTCGATGCCATTGTCGGCAACGCACTTCTCAGCTGTCTCGGCAAACTTCTTGAAGCACTGCGGAACAATCTTTCCCTTTAGGTAGGGATCAACAATCTGATCCAGAATTCCCTTCTTCTGGCAGTGCAATGCCCATTCTGCCAGGCTAACTTCTTCCTTTGCAAGAGTCGGGTTCAAGGCAGGCCGAGCACAGAGGACCTCGAACAGCACCACACCAAACGAATAGACATCAGATTTCTCGGTGAGCTGCTGCCTGCGGAAGTATTCAGGATCTAGGTAACCAAAACTGCCCTTGACAACTGTGCTCACATGTGTATGATCCATCGATGGCCCAGTCTTGGACAGACCAAAATCTGAAACCTTGGCGACCCATTTCTCATCCAGTAGGATGTTTGTTGTCTTCACATCACGGTGGATAATGGTGTGCTTTGCACCGGTGTGAAGGTAGTGCAGCCCACGAGCTGCACCAATGCAGATCTCCAAACGCTGCCTCCAGCTAAGCGGTGCATTCTGGGTCTTGTATAGGTGCTCACGCAGAGTTCCATGAGCCATGTGGTCATAGACCAGGATCATCTCATTCTTGTCCTCGCAGTAACCAATCAGCGACACAAGATGGCGGTGGCGGAGCTTTGACAGCATTTCAATTTCAGTCTGGAACTCATGTATACCCTGCTCAGACAAGGGATTGCCACGCTTGATAGCCACCTTAGTTGTGCCCCCATCGATCTCGCCCTGGTAAACTTTACCGAACCCACCAACACCAAGGATCCGTGACTCGTCAAAGTTTTTCGTTGCAGCCTTGATCTCTGCAAAGCTGAAATGGCGACACAGGTTCGATGGCAAAGATGAAGCAATACTCCCTGTAGCATGCGACTTGGCTGAGCTTGAAGTGTGTGAATTGCCATACAGCGACAACGGCAGCCAACCAGAATGGCCATCACTCATGCCAGTATCCTTGGCCGCTTTCCTCCGCCTCTTGCAAATGAAGCAGCAATATCCAAGTGCAAGCACTGCCAAACCTCCAATTACTCCACCAGCAATAGGCCCGACTAGTGATTTCTTCTTCCCTTGCCCGGTATGCGCCTGTGGATCAGCACTTGGGACAGGGTTTGGCCCCGCGAGGCTCCCATTACTAAGTTGCAGCTTGAACACCTCCATCCCATTGAGAATAGCATCATAGTACTGTGGCTTGTTCCGTATATCCGGATGAAGAGCCACCCAGAAATCCATAATCCCTGAACCCACAGTGCCGACCACATAATCCTTATACAATGGGGTGCCAGTACTAAGCGGATCCACCCACTGGATCACATCAGCACCTTCCACGGCAGTCTGGTTGTTGAGGTAAATGTTGAACACCCGCTGATTTGGCTTATCAATTGGGGATTGTATCTCACAGAAATGGAGCCTCACAAGGTATGTGAACCCAGCATCCACCTGCACTATCCAGGTGAGATTGTAGGCCAAGTTCACATTCTTGTCTATCCCCATTGATCGGGCCGTGGCATAGACATCCGAAGGCGCCATATATCCCGGCACACTGTCAGGATAGGTGATTGTGACATTGGGATCGTTCGGGTACGTTACCCCAGCCCCTGCACCATAAATGTAAGGCGTGTCGTCGTCCCATGACCGAGCCCCGCCGGAGTCCTTGGAAGGGGAGATCGCCTGGCCTCCGACGTTGAGCCGATACATGGTCTGCAGAGCAGCACCGGGATCCATCGGGAATGGCTGGTTGTTGCCGTCACCGGTGACGAAGAACGGTGTGGCGAGGTCAAAGAGATCCGGAGAGGAGACGACCTCGATGCCGTTGATGAAGGCGTAGGCGTTGGGGCGTCCCTTCTCCGGGGTGAAGGTGAGGTCGAGGGTCGGGCCAGTGACGTTGACGGAGAACTCCCGTACGAGGTAGGCGAAGTTGAGGGCCGTGGCGGTCTGGTAGGCGCTGAAGTTGGAGAGGAGCGTGACCTTGGCGGCCGGGACGGAGACGGAGAAGAAGGCGTCGGCCGCGTCGCGGTTGGAGTAGTTGGCCGGGTAGAAGTGCAGCCGGAGGAACTTGCGGCCGGGGCCGAGCGGGAAGGAGTAGGTGAAGGCCGCCGCGGAGACCCGCGCAGTGAGGTAGGGCACCTGCGGCACCGAGGGGTCCTGCGCCCCCGCGTCGGCCGAGGCGAGGTTCGGCGGCGCGTACTTGGAGCTGGCGTCGCCGCGCCACTCCCGGCCGTCCGTGTCGTTGCCCTTCCCCGTGGCGCCGCAGTCGAGCAGGATGTCGTCCCGCGGCACGAAGGGGGCCCCCGAGGGCGCGGGCGCGGTCGAGCCCTGCGCCCACGCCGCGGGGACAAGCGCCGCGCAAGCGGCGGCCGCGGCGAGCAGCAGGAGCGCGCATCTCGGGCCTCCTCCCATGGCGCGACTGCGAGCTGTATGTAGCTCGCTCTGCGTCTCCTCGCGGCTCACAGATCGCCCATCAAACAGCTCCCCCGGCGCCGATCTGGGGCAGATTTGCGCGCGGGTGGGAGCTGCTCGTGGTGGCTGAGGTGGGATTTGATGGGGAAGTGGCGGTCGCGGCGGTGGTGGTCGCGGTGGGGAGGAGGGAGGGGGAGGGTGGCGTCGAGGAAGAAGGGGGAAGAGGTTTCGAGGACTACGGGCGCGGCATTAAGCGGGGGGTCAGTGTGGTGGTAGAAGGACGCGGTGGCCAGCCGAGCTGAGGCTGCTGCAGTTGCCAAATGCAAGCTGTGAGCCAGCCGAGCCAGGGAACCCGGAACGGGGCAACGGGGTGAAGGGACCCACCAGCGACGGGGTCGGCGCAATCGGAGGAGACTTGCCTGCTACCTTCCCATGCTTCCATCCGTACTCCCGCCTACGTGCCTTGATTTGATTGGAAGAAAATAAGACCCGGTCCCACCCCCTGAAAATCAGGGGGGAGATGATTAGATTAGAAAAAAAAGAGAAAAGGACAGCCGTATAATGAAGTGGGAGCACGGATGGGAGCATGGAAAGGGAGCAGGCAAGCCGGATCCAAAGTGTCGTGCCGTCTCACAGAAAGCGAGAGGGCGACGCGGCGGGAGGAGGAAGGCGGGCGTAGGCCCCGCTAACATGGGTTCGGGGGGTCGTGATGTGCACTGTCCCGTCGAGAGGGAGAAAAGTATCCGCTGGAAACCAATCCTCAATAGAAACATGGAAACTCCAATATGAACCGAGTCTTGCTATACGCACGATTTTTGTCGGACGATTCTAAGACGACATGTTAGATCAACCACACATGCGCAGGATTGACTTTGCAAGGGCCGCTGGATTGTTTGATCGTCCGCAAGTCGGCCATGAGATGTCGTCCGTGGAGCAGTTTCGATATGAACCTCGTATGCCCGCAAACCGGACGAGAGCCGGCCATCCAAAGTCACCTACATACATTTAAACTGCATTTTTATTAACTGAATGAAATTCATTAAACATGGCGGATTCTATCAAAGTTTGGATAGAAAATAGCACAAATCATCCATACATAACATTTAGATAATATCTCTAAAAAAGCATTCAAATAATAGGTCTAGTATAATAAAAATTCAAATTTAATTAGATTAACCGGATGTTCAACAAATTTTCATGAACAAACCATGTCGTCCTACACATACCACCTCTTGAGCTTCATCCAGCAGTGTGTATGCGTAAATGGTCTGCCAGCTAGCACGTGGTGCATCACGGCAGCACGTACAGGCTACACGATGTGTAGAACAACATTGAGTGAATCAATCAATCAATCAACAAGTTGAGTAAGAACAAGCAAAACTTACAATCTCCTTGACCGTCGAGTGCAATGTAGCCACTTTGCCTCCAACATACCAAACGTGCCATAAAACTTGGTGACGGTGGTCTAGATGGTATACAATCGATACGCGCATTTGCGTTCATGGATGATGTGCATGTTGTATGGTGCAATGTGCTTTCATGCATGAAACGATTCATGCACGCGCTGCCAGAAGAGCCCTCTTCTGCTCCTACCTACCAAATACGTGGATACGGCCAACAACGCATCGAACAACAACTCATCCTCCCTGCTAGAGTACCCCGCCATCTTTCATACTCTAAAAAATGACATGATGTTCGAAAATAAGCTCAATGGCATTTGACCGAACACCTGTCTGGCATGGTGACCGCCATGTACGTCATCGACAGGGGGGCAGAGGTACCTGGTTATGGACGGATCCTAGGTGGACGACGTCTTAGTAGAAGGCGAGCAGGCGCGGGTGGTGGTTGCGGACGTCCGACAATGCCTGCGTGGCGGTCCGCGAGGTACAACGGCGATGTTGGCACTAAAACTGGCGGATCTCGGGTAGGGGGTCCCGAGCTGTGAATCTGGAACGATGGGTAACACGAGAGAAGGGACACGATGTTTTACCTAGGTTCGAGCCCTCTTAAAGAGGGAAAGCCCTACATCCCGCTTTGATTATATTGATGGAGTACTAAGTACAAGATGATCTACCTCAAGATCGTATGTTGTGTTCTAAACCCTAAGGCTGGTAATTGTGATTTTGTCCCTACGGGCGAAACCCCACGGTTTATATAGACATCGGGGGTATCTAGGGTTACGTATGGCCGGTTACCAACTAGGAATAAACATGTCGACAGCCGGGTAGTCCTTGAAATACACGCCAAGTCTTCGGCAGTGTCTGTCCTGATCACGCTTGGGATCGAAGCTTTCGGAGTCCTTCCTTGTGAGATCGACAGGTTGTAAGCTCAGCCCATGGACTGTATCGGAATCAGGCTCCGCAGACTCAAGAAAGGTTTGAACTCTGGGGTGTGCGCGAAGAATCCTGCTCAGTCACTGCTCACCGCCCACCACCTCACGGCCTAGCTCTGTCGAGTTCGTGTGGGAAGGAAGAAGGAAAGGACACGGTGATTTACCCAGGTTCATGTCACCTTGCGGTGTTAAACCCTACTCGTGCTATGTGGTGAATTGCCTCGCGAGGAGGATGAGTATGAACTGGAAAAGGATGAACTGCCTCGTGAGGGCTCAGGGATGAAAGTGAGTTCTCCCCTGGTCCGTCCTCTTCTCTATGATGGAGACTAACCTATATTTATAGTAGCCTTGGTCCTCTTCCCTCATGGCTTAGGCGGGAAGGGATACCACATCGGCCAATTTGAAAGGGGATAGGAGTACACCCTATACTGACTAATGGTGGTCTTCGTCTACAAAGCTTCTGGGAATGACGTGCAGGTGGGCTCGGCGATGACCTCCATCCTACCGAGCTCATGGTCTTGGTCTTGTTGCACTGGAAGAGAGACCTTTGGGGGATTCCTTGGGAACCCGCGTACGTCCTTGCCTTCTTAGAACCAAAGAGGAAATTGTCCTCGCCTGCGCCCGCTGGCGCCCTTCTCACTTCGGTCGTCATGGCTCACGTCATCGCGCGCCTCATGAGGCGGGGTGCGCCTAGAGATGTCCGCCCTCTCGGGAGGCCGCCTGTAGAGGCCACTCCTCAGGTGTAACGCCCCGAGACCGACGCTCCAGAAGACTTCCAGCTATTCCGAGTTTCGTCGTGTGATTTGTTTTATTTGTTGCATTCATCCTTGCATCATGTGCATTGCATCATGTCATCATGCCATCATATCATTAATTTTTAAAACCTCAACTAAATAAATTGTATGGATCTTCGATCCATTTAAATCGAGGGACCAGGATGACTTCTCTTTATAATATATCCTCCCGATATTAGTGGAGCTATTATAAAATAATCCATTCTTTGGAATCACCATAACACACTTGAAAAATCCCCACTCCCTTTCTACTTCAAGTTTGGTCCCCAAACTTTGTCAACATTTCTTTTTCCATTTATCGAGGCTCCTCCTAAATTCTCAACAATTTTGGACTCTTCTAAATCCTAGTCCTAGTTCAAACCTATTGAATTAAATTCAAATGATTTTGAATTTAATCTTTCGATCATGCCCACTTCTATTTTTCCTGGATCGAGCTCATTTTTGTGAGTCCGGGAAAATTGTCTCCATGCGCAAATCCTTTCCCTAAACCTCTCTTTCTTTTCTTTCTTTTCTCTGTTCTATTTTATTTTCATTAGAGTGAGGGAGAGACCCAGCCAGGCCTCTGGCCATTCCCCTCCCCACCAGGCCGGCCCAGTCTTCCTAGGCCCAAGGCCCAGCCACGCCCCCCTCTAACCCTAGCCCGACTCCCTCCTGTCGATCTCTCCCTCTCGTTCCCCTGTTAGCGCCGCCTCTCACACGCATCGAGCCAGGGACACGAGCTCCCTGCGCCCGATCCTCTCGCGGCCGCTCCCCTCGATCCCCTCGCCTCCCTCCTCTCGATCTCTCCCTCTCCCTCGCTCGTGCCCCCTTCCACAGAGAAAGAGAGAGGAGCGAGACCCCTCCTCCCGAGCGCGCCTCCCATGGCACATCTCGCGTCGCGCCCCGTTCCATCAGCGCCGCGCCCGGCCTCTGCAACACCACCAGGATGGCCAACTCCGGCGGCCCTCCGTCGCCTGCGGTCGTGTCCCTCCCCTGCACCCGCATCCGTCGTCCTCCGCCGCCCGGACCTCTCCTGCACCCTCATCGTCTCGGCCTTCCTCGCACTTCCTGATGCCAAGCGTCGCCGCTGCCGGACGCCCCGCGGCGTTGACTTGCCACCAGTGCCCCTGCCTCCTCCCTCCGCTGAGCTCCGTCGCCTCTGCGCGCGAGCGCCGTGCTCGACCTCCTCCTCGCCGCCCCTGGAACCGCACCGCCTCGGCCTCTGCTGCATCCTCTCGCCGACGCCGCTCCGTGCACCTCGTGCTCCGTCGCCCGCCTCCCCTGCGACCTGGGCGTTCATCCCCGTCTTCCCGGCCTCGTCCGTGCCCCCTAGTTGCCTCTGTCCGCTTCGAGCAGCAGCAGCTCGTCGCTCAGCGCCATGGCCACTCGCGCCCTCAAGCTCCTGCGGCAGCCTCACCTTTCTGCGCCACTTTGCCTTGGTCTTTTGACCCCAAGCCACCTCCTCGCATCGCGGTCTTCATCCTCGCTTGGACGCCGAGATCCCCTTCGTTTTGCCAAGACTCGGCAACCAGGGAAGCCCAAGGACGCCCTCGCGGATTTCGCCAAGTACATCTACGGACGCACCGGACGTCTACAAAACGTGTACGACTACGTGGGCTTAAAAGTACCCTTCGGATGCGCCAAGTTCGTCTACACGCTGACGCGTCAAGTACCCCTACCGCGTCTACGGGATCTCCAAGAACGCGTACCTCGGCGACCCGTCAAGTACCTCTTCACAAGACCAAGTTCCTCTACGACATGTGTACGACTACCGTCACCAAGACCGGACCGACAAGTACCCCGGCAACGAGATGTACCTCTACCGACGAACGTGTACCACTACTTCCACGACGCCCGTGAACGTCTACCTCCACGACGACCCGTGAACGTCTACGAGATGTACCACTACCGTCGACCCGTGAACGTCTACTTCCCTCTACGAACTCGATCCGCCCGAAACGCACGCTTCAAAGGTATAACCGCCGAGAACGACCGCCGTGGACCGAATGCATGTGTTGAATGAGATGCTCGAGTTTTGCACCGTGATCGATCCTTGCGATGCACCCTATGTTTGCACCGTGCCCGTTTGCTTCATGCACGTCCCTCCTTGTTCGCCATGCCGGTGAACCGTGGGAACCCGGTAACCGGGATCACCCCACCATCTCTAGCATGTTTCGCACATCCGCACGCCTCCTTTTGCACCGGTATCTCCATGAGCTACCGGAACCGATATGTTGCCATGGCATCATTTTCGGATATGTTGCCGTGGCACCATTTTTTGTTTCGCCGCCGTGGCACCTTTTCCTTCCGCCATGGCGACTAATGCTTCTTAACATGCTTATGTCAACATTTTCATAAAATTGCATAAAACTGGTATATGTCATCCGCATCATGATAACAACATTTAAAATGTTTAAACTTGTTGTTGCACTAAATTGCTAAATGCATATGGGGATTTACCGGATTTGTTGTTTTTATATCCGGCCCCATTTAAATTGTTTAGATGGTATAGTTTATATTATGCTTCACCTCTTGCCATGTTTAACAACAGTTAATATTGTTGGGTAGCTTAAACGAGAGATAACTAAATAATTGATGTGGTGTTCCGTCAACATGCACCTCGTTGCATATTGAGCTCCACTTAACTTGTAGTATTGTTTGTTGCACTTTGCCATGCCATGCCTCATTAAACCGGACATGCATCATACTCGTTTGTGCATCATGCCATGTTGATGTGTTGGTTATTTACTATGTTGTGTGCTTCTTTTCCGGTGATTGCTTCTTCGGGCTGGTTCCGATAACGTCGCGTTGTGAGGATTCGTTCGTCTACGTCCGTTTGTCTTCTTCATGGACTCGTTCTTCTTCCTTGCGGGATCTCAGGCAAGATGATCATACCCTCGAAATCACTACTATCTTTGCTATGCTAGTTTGCTCGCTCTTTGCTATGCCAATGCTACGATGCCTACCATTTGCTTGTCAGCCTCCCAAATTGCCATGTCAAACCTCTAACCCACCATGTCCTAGCAAACCGTTGATTGGCTATGTTACCGCTTGCTCAGCCCCTCTTATACCGTTGTTAGTTGCAGGTGAAGATTGAAGTTTGTTCCTTGTTGGAACATGGAGATGTTGTTCCTTGTTGGAACATGTTTACTTGTTGGGATATCACAATATATCTTATTTAATTAATGCATCTATATACTTGGTAAAGGGTGGAAGGCTCGGCCTTATGCCTGGTGTTTTGTTCCACTCTTGCCGCCCTAGTTTCCGTCATATCGGTGTTATGTTCCCGGATTTTGCGTTCCTTACACGGTTGGGCTATAATGGGAACCCCTTGACAGTTCGCCTTAAGTAAAGCTCTTCCAGCAATGCCCAACATTGGTTTTACCATTTGCACTAACAACCTACCACCTTCCCTTGGGTTCTGCAGACTCAAGGGTCATCTTTATTCTAACCCCCCCCGGGCCAGTGCTCCTCTGAGTGTTGGTCCGAACTAGAGCCCTGTGCAGCGCCCCCTCGGGGAAACTCGAGGTTTGGTTTTAGTTGTACGGATTGCTCATCTGAGTGTGCCCTGAGAAAGAGATATGTGCAGCTCCTATCGGGATTTGTCGGCACATTCGGGCGGTGTTGCTGGTTTAGTTTTACCCTGTCGAAATGTCTTGTTGTACCGGGATACCGAGTCTGATCGGAACGTCTCGGGTGGAGGTCTATTCCTTCGTTGACCGTGAGAGCTTGTGATGGGCTAAGTTGGGACACCCCTGCAGGGATTTGAACTTTCGAAAGCCGTGCCCGCGGTTATGTGGCAGATGGGAATTTGTTAACGTCCGGTTGTAGAAAACCCGAAGTTGACCTTAATTAAAATACATCAACCGTGTGTGTAACCGTGATGGTCTCTTTCCGGCGGAGTCCGGGAAGTGAACACGGTGTTGGAGTTATGCTTGACGTAGGTTGCTATAGGATCACTTCTTGATCATACTTTTATCGACCGTGCTTTGCCTTCTCTTCTCGCTCTCATTTGCGTATGTTAGCCACCATATATGCTAGTCGCTTGCTGCAGCTCCACCTCATTACTCCATCCTTCCTATAAGCTTAAATAGTCTTGATCTCGCGGGTGCGAGATTGCTGAGTCCCCGTGGCTCACAGATACTTCCAAAACCAGTTTGCAGGTGCCTATGTTACCGTGCAGATGACGCAACCAAGCTCAAGGAGGAGCTCGATGAAGATCTTGCCCTTTGTGTTGTTTCGTTCTAGTTGATCAGTAGTGGAGCCCAGTTGGGGTCGATCGGGGACCTTTGTCGCATTTGGGGTTCTTCTTTTATTTTGGTTCCGTAGTCGGACCTTGATTGTATCTGGTTGATGTAATGCTTTATTCATGTAATTGTGTGAAGTGGCGATTGTAAGCCAACTATGTATCTCTTTCCCTTATGTATTACATGGGTTGTGTGAAGATTACCTCACTTGCGACATTGCTTTCAATGCGGTTATGCCTCTAAGTCGTGCTTCGACACGTGGGAGATATAGCCGCATCGAGGGCGTTACAAGTTGGTAATCAGAGCCTTCCCCGACCTTAGGAGCCCCACTGCTTGATCGTTTTTAGCGGCCGAGTTGTGTCTAGAAAAATGTTTTGAGTCATTTAGGAATTATATATCGGAGAGCTTAGGAATTCTTTTTACTCCCCAGTCTCTTCGTCGCTCTGGTAAGGCATCCTGACGTAGAGTTTTGACTCTTCTCTTCTCGAATTTCACCAAAAAATTTTAGGATCACGCGGGTATCTTGGAATCGTTCCGATGGTTTTATGATGAGAACATTGTCTTGGTGCCTCCTGTCAGGGGTTTAGTGGAAGTGTCCCGGGGAGTTGAGCTCTGAGGTGTTGTCGTCATAATTTTATCGTTGCAGTTCTGGAATACCTGAGTTTAGTACGCCGACATCGAAAATCTCTTTTATGCAGTTGTTGGTGAGATAACCCCGATAACCCAGTACTGAGGTGAGTACGGGAGTATTGCCATGACTTGTATAACGGATGCTTTTCGAAGGTTGAGGTAGACGATTTCCGAAGGTTTCTTGGTTATGTGTTGAAGGATGGATACAGCTGGATGTAGGATTTGTTAGTTTTGGGTGAGATATTATGCTTCCCCTGTATCCCCAACACCTGATTGCATAACCTGAAAATTTCGGGAGTTTCATAGGTGGGAATTCAAGTAGCTCTTAGGATATCTTTCCGACAGATGTATGATATGAAATTGGGGTTCGACGTCTAGTGGTCCGCCTATTCACGGTCGATTTTACAGTGGTCTCGTTGTGTCTTAAAGAGTCCTTGGCTATGCCGACTCGGGGACGCTTCGTATGTCATGTGCACTGCCTTGTACATGATGGTGCTGTACGATCGAGCCCGTGTAGGCCCCACCACGAAAACTTCGGACGAAATCTCTATCATATGTTTGTTCTGGCTTATTCTGCAAGCCAAATCCTTTGTTTTGTTTTGAGTTGTGGTATTCGAGTTGCTTCGAAGTCAAATGTTGATTCCATACCTTTTCCAAATGGTGTTCTCATATTCCTATGTGAATACTAATCCTTCTTGATCATCGAGTTTGTCATGTTAATCCTTTTCAACCGGCGTGTTTTCTCTCCAAGTGGTTCCGATCATTTCAACATTCACAAGATCAAGTATCAGTTCTTCTCAACGTTGTTTGTGTCATCCATCTCCAAGTTGCCTTTGTTTTCCCACCCTCCCTCCCTTTGTTTTTCTCCAAGGACCCAGATTCTTATTCAAGTATCCATTTTATTGGTGGAAGTTTCTCCATTCTTTTCCGTCAATGTTCTTATCCGGTGATTCTCATGAAGATTCTAATGGAGCTTCAAGTTCGTCATTCCTCGTTCTTTTCTTCTCCGGTGGATTCAAGTCAAGTTTTGTTGATCATACCTTTTTCCTCATTTCAATGTCTTCTCATACCGCTGCACCTCATTATCATTCTACTTCTCGCTATTTGTTATTCCGGAGTGCTCAAGATATCTCGAAGATTCATGTTTCCACTCTGCACTCGTTCAAGCTCTTTCGAGATTGGTATCTCATTCAAGTCATTTAATTCAACCGGTGCAACATCTCTTTTAAATCTTTTCAACGGTGTTCTTTTGAGTGGGCCCTAACCCACAGGTCTTTTCCCAGGATCTTACCTGACTCTTCTATTTTCCCAGAGCTATCCTAAATTCTTCTCCAAGTTTGACGTAAGAATGAGTTATCATTAGTCAAATGCTTTTCTCCAAGATCTTTCAAATTCTTTTCATAGTTGGCTCAACCTCTTCGCTTTTGATTCTTCCGGTGTGCCTCAATAATTCTTGGTGGTGTTTCTCGTTGTCATTCTCATCATTTGAAGACCGAAGAAGAGTTTCTCTTTAATCTTGCTCTATTCTCTTCAAGATTCATGGTGCTAGCTTGTTGCCATCCTCTCATAATTGTTTTCGATTGTGAGAATCTTTTTCACCCATCAGGAGATATTCAAGAGTCTTCTCAGTTTGTCATCCGGAGTCCATCAATTCAGGTTTATTCATTCTCAGCCGTCAGTTATCATTCTCCTATCTTGCCGGTGCATCTATCGAATATCCTCTAATCAGTTCTTGATCTCTTTGTTCTCATGTATCTAGTTTGTCTCAAGCACCTTCGTTCATTTGCTAATTCTTACCGGTGATGCACCCCTACTTCGATCATTTTCAATTCTTACGGTGGTTCTTTCAAGATCTCTCTTCCTTGTTCATCATATCAATTCATTTGTTGTTCCAATCCTACCGGTGGTTCGTCGAAGACCTTCTCAAGTTTACGCTATATCTCTTTTAATCCTTTCTACGAGAATAAGTAGTATGCCAAATCCGTTGATTGTCATCAATTTAATTGGTGAAGGATAAGCATAACATAATTCTTATTCTTGTTCATCCAAGTGATTAATTCTTTATTCCGGAGGCCCTTAAAATTCTCGGTTTCATTTGTTTCATCTTCTCTTTTTCCCGGAGTTCCAAGCTCTAATTATCACGGAGATCCATCTAAATCATTGCAAGGATTCACCTTGTGTTTTCAATTTCTCTTTCTTTTCATTCCTTTTGTTTACCGGAGTTCTTCATGGAGGTTCTACATGATGGTTCATCAAGGATTTATTTCTTTCTCGAAGTTTTCATCGAGATTCTTTCCTAAGGAGCTCAAGCTTTCTTCATATGGTAATCCGGAGTGCAATTCTTTCTACCATATTTTGGAGGTGGTATTATGTCATTCTTGATAATTTGAGTTCATGTTCCATGATTCACATGTTGTTAAGAATGAGTTATTTTTAAATCCATCAACCTCGTTGTTGGAGTTATCTTGTGTCATATTTCACCTAAAAGCCTTCCATTGGGAATGTTGCTATTTGTGGTGCTTGCCAATGATCCAAGTTATCTCTTTATCATCTTGGTGGAAGAAGTTTTCATCTCTTCGTTGATCTCAAGCAAGCAATTGTTTCCGTTAGTGGCCGGTTGTCACCTCATAATTTTGAGATGTTTTCCATAAGCCCACTACAAGCTTGTGCTTTTCGTTGTTGATTTTCCAACAACTCCGTTCAATTCTTCTTGCAAGGATGCTTTCCAAACTCATTTGTGGCAGAAGTTGGCATTTTCTTCTCCATTCTGTTATTCCAATGATATATCTTCTATTATTTCTTTCGGAGGCATTGTGACGTTGCTCTTTTCACTCACCATCTCGATTCGTGAGGATCGTGTTCTTTTCTTGCTTATCCATTTAACCGGAGTGTCGTGTTTTCATTCGAGTTCACTAATCTTATCAAGTTTTCCCTCCTTCCTCAACTGGAGAGCTGTCTGAAATCCTTCTTACCCATTGTGCCATTCTTTCAATAGTTCCGGAGGCAGTGTGTTGTTGATTTCATCAAGTAACATCCCATCTTCTCAAGTTCATGTTCTATTCCTTCCATGTTCAACCGGAGTACTGCCCGAATTCTTCCCCTCTCATCTTGTTTTAACCGGAGTGGTTTCGAATTCTATCTTGTCCATTAAACTCTTGATTCATGTCTTTGCAACCTTCAAGTTCTCGTAATGTTCCTTGTTCCTCTTTCTAACGGATTGTTTGCAATCTCGTTCATCTCCTTTGTATTCTTTCTTTCAATTTGTTCAACCTCTCAAGGTTCTTTGGTTTCACTCATTGGTCAAACAAGCAACTTAGTTTTACCTCTTCTCTTCCTCTTCCATTTCTCTCCGGTGCCATCCTAGATCTCGGGATGAGATCCTCTCGTAGTGGTGGAGTGTTGTAACGCCCCGAGACCGACGCTCCAGAAGACTTCCAGCTATTCCGAGTTTCGTCGTGTGATTTGTTTTATTTGTTGCATTCATCCTTGCATCATGTGCATTGCATCATGTCATCATGCCATCATATCATTAATTTTTAAAACCTCAACTAAATAAATTGTATGGATCTTCGATCCATTTAAATCGAGGGAAGGATGACTTCTCTTTATAATATATCCTCCCGATATTAGTGGAGCTATTATAAAATAATCCATTCTTTGGAATCACCATAACACACTTGAAAAATCCCCACTCCCTTTCTACTTCAAGTTTGGTCCCCAAACTTTGTCAACATTTCTTTTTCCATTTATCGAGGCTCCTCCTAAATTCTCAACAATTTTGGACTCTTCTAAATCCTAGTCCTAGTTCAAACCTATTGAATTAAATTCAAATGATTTTGAATTTAATCTTTCGATCATGCCCACTTCTATTTTTCCTGGATCGAGCTCATTTTTGTGAGTCCGGGAAAATTGTCTCCATGCGCAAATCCTTTCCCTAAACCTCTCTTTCTTTTCTTTCTTTTCTCTGTTCTATTTTATTTTTCATTAGAGTGAGGGAGAGACCCAGCCAGGCCTCTGGCCATTCCCCTCCCCACCAGGCCGGCCCAGTCTTCCTAGGCCCAAGGCCCAGCCACGCCCCCCTCTAACCCTAGCCCGACTCCCTCCTGTCGATCTCTCCCTCTCGTTCCCCCTGTTAGCGCCGCCTCTCACACGCATCGAGCCAGGGACACGAGCTCCCTGCGCCCGATCCTCTCGCGGCCGCTCCCCTCGATCCCCTCGCCTCCCTCCTCTCGATCTCTCCCTCTCCCTCGCTCGTGCCCCCTTCCACAGAGAAAGAGAGAGGAGCGAGACCCCTCCTCCCGAGCGCGCCTCCCATGGCACATCTCGCGTCGCGCCCCGTTCCATCAGCGCCGCGCCCGGCCTCTGCAACACCACCAGGATGGCCAACTCCGGCGGCCCTCCGTCGCCTGCGGTCGTGTCCCTCCCCTGCACCCGCATCCGTCGTCCTCCGCCGCCCGGACCTCTCCTGCACCCTCATCGTCTCGGCCTTCCTCGCACTTCCTGATGCCAAGCGTCGCCGCTGCCGGACGCCCCGCGGCGTTGACTTGCCACCAGTGCCCCTGCCTCCTCCCTCCGCTGAGCTCCGTCGCCTCTGCGCGCGAGCGCCGTGCTCGACCTCCTCCTCGCCGCCCCTGGAACCGCACCGCCTCGGCCTCTGCTGCATCCTCTCGCCGACGCCGCTCCGTGCACCTCGTGCTCCGTCGCCCGCCTCCCCTGCGACCTGGGCGTTCATCCCCGTCTTCCCGGCCTCGTCCGTGCCCCCTAGTTGCCTCTGTCCGCTTCGAGCAGCAGCAGCTCGTCGCTCAGCGCCATGGCCACTCGCGCCCTCAAGCTCCTGCGGCAGCCTCACCTTTCTGCGCCACTTTGCCTTGGTCTTTTGACCCCAAGCCACCTCCTCGCATCGCGGTCTTCATCCTCGCTTGGACGCCGAGATCCCCTTCGTTTTGCCAAGACTCGGCAACCAGGGAAGCCCAAGGACGCCCTCGCGGATTTCGCCAAGTACATCTACGGACGCACCGGACGTCTACAAAACGTGTACGACTACGTGGGCTTAAAAGTACCCTTCGGATGCGCCAAGTTCGTCTACACGCTGACGCGTCAAGTACCCCTACCGCGTCTACGGGATCTCCAAGAACGCGTACCTCGGCGACCCGTCAAGTACCTCTTCACAAGACCAAGTTCCTCTACGACATGTGTACGACTACCGTCACCAAGACCGGACCGACAAGTACCCCGGCAACGAGATGTACCTCTACCGACGAACGTGTACCACTACTTCCACGACGCCCGTGAACGTCTACCTCCACGACGACCCGTGAACGTCTACGAGATGTACCACTACCGTCGACCCGTGAACGTCTACTTCCCTCTACGAACTCGATCCGCCCGAAACGCACGCTTCAAAGGTATAACCGCCGAGAACGACCGCCGTGGACCGAATGCATGTGTTGAATGAGATGCTCGAGTTTTGCACCGTGATCGATCCTTGCGATGCACCCTATGTTTGCACCGTGCCCGTTTGCTTCATGCACGTCCCTCCTTGTTCGCCATGCCGGTGAACCGTGGGAACCCGGTAACCGGGATCACCCCACCATCTCTAGCATGTTTCGCACATCCGCACGCCTCCTTTTGCACCGGTATCTCCATGAGCTACCGGAACCGATATGTTGCCATGGCATCATTTTCGGATATGTTGCCGTGGCACCATTTTTTTGTTTCGCCGCCGTGGCACCTTTTCCCTTCCGCCATGGCGACTAATGCTTCTTAACATGCTTATGTCAACATTTTCATAAAATTGCATAAAACTGGTATATGTCATCCGCATCATGATAACAACATTTAAAATGTTTAAACTTGTTGTTGCACTAAATTGCTAAATGCATATGGGGATTTACCGGATTTGTTGTTTTTATATCCGGCCCCATTTAAATTGTTTAGATGGTATAGTTTATATTATGCTTCACCTCTTGCCATGTTTAACAACAGTTAATATTGTTGGGTAGCTTAAACGAGAGATAACTAAATAATTGATGTGGTGTTCCGTCAACATGCACCTCGTTGCATATTGAGCTCCACTTAACTTGTAGTATTGTTTGTTGCACTTTGCCATGCCATGCCTCATTAAACCGGACATGCATCATACTCGTTTGTGCATCATGCCATGTTGATGTGTTGGTTATTTACTATGTTGTGTGCTTCTTTTCCGGTGATTGCTTCTTCGGGCTGGTTCCGATAACGTCGCGTTGTGAGGATTCGTTCGTCTTCGTCCGTTTGTCTTCTTCATGGACTCTTTCTTCTTCCTTGCGGGATCTCAGGCAAGATGATCATACCCTCGAAATCACTACTATCTTTGCTATGCTAGTTTGCTCGCTCTTTGCTATGCCAATGCTACGATGCCTACCATTTGCTTGTCAGCCTCCCAAATTGCCATGTCAAACCTCTAACCCACCATGTCCTAGCAAACCGTTGATTGGCTATGTTACCGCCTTGCTCAGCCCCTCTTATACCGTTGTTAGTTGCAGGTGAAGATTGAAGTTTGTTCCTTGTTGGAACATGGAGATGTTGTTCCTTGTTGGAACATGTTTACTTGTTGGGATATCACAATATATCTTATTTAATTAATGCATCTATATACTTGGTAAAGGGTGGAAGGCTCGGCCTTATGCCTGGTGTTTTGTTCCACTCTTGCCGCCCTAGTTTCCGTCATATCGGTGTTATGTTCCCGGATTTTGCGTTCCTTACACGGTTGGGCTATAATGGGAACCCCTTGACAGTTCGCCTTAAGTAAAGCTCTTCCAGCAATGCCCAACATTGGTTTTACCATTTGCACTAACAACCTACCACCTTCCCTTGGGTTCTGCAGACTCAAGGGTCATCTTTATTCTAACCCCCCCGGGCCAGTGCTCCTCTGAGTGTTGGTCCGAACTAGAGCCCTGTGCAGCGCCCCCTCGGGGAAACTCGAGGTTTGGTTTTAGTTGTACGGATTGCTCATCTGAGTGTGCCCTGAGAAAGAGATATGTGCAGCTCCTATCGGGATTTGTCGGCACATTCGGGCGGTGTTGCTGGTTTAGTTTTACCCTGTCGAAATGTCTTGTTGTACCGGGATACCGAGTCTGATCGGAACGTCTCGGGTGGAGGTCTATTCCTTCGTTGACCGTGAGAGCTTGTGATGGGCTAAGTTGGGACACCCCTGCAGGGATTTGAACTTTCGAAAGCCGTGCCCGCGGTTATGTGGCAGATGGGAATTTGTTAACGTCCGGTTGTAGAAAACCCGAAGTTGACCTTGATTAAAATACATCAACCGTGTGTGTAACCGTGATGGTCTCTTTCCGGCGGAGTCCGGGAAGTGAACACGGTGTTGGAGTTATGCTTGACGTAGGTTGCTATAGGATCACTTCTTGATCATACTTTTATCGACCGTGCTTTGCCTTCTCTTCTCGCTCTCATTTGCGTATGTTAGCCACCATATATGCTAGTCGCTTGCTGCAGCTCCACCTCATTACTCCATCCTTCCTATAAGCTTAAATAGTCTTGATCTCGCGGGTGCGAGATTGCTGAGTCCCCGTGGCTCACAGATACTTCCAAAACCAGTTTGCAGGTGCCTATGTTACCGTGCAGATGACGCAACCAAGCTCAAGGAGGAGCTCGATGAAGATCTTGCCCTTTGTGTTGTTTCGTTCTAGTTGATCAGTAGTGGAGCCCAGTTGGGGTCGATCGGGGACCTTTGTCGCATTTGGGGTTTTTCTTTTATTTTGGTTCCGTAGTCGGACCTTGATTGTATCTGGTTGATGTAATGCTCTATTCATGTAATTGTGTGAAGTGGCGATTGTAAGCCAACTATGTATCTCTTTCCCTTATGTATTACATGGGTTGTGTGAAGATTACCTCACTTGCGACATTGCTTTCAATGCGGTTATGCCTCTAAGTCGTGCTTCGACACGTGGGAGATATAGCCGCATCGAGGGCGTTACATCAGGAGGCCTTGATGGAGTTCGCGTTGCGAGGCGGGGGCCCTCACGAGGGTCTTGTTTGCAGAGTCTTGTCGCTGGGCCACGCTGGGACGTCGATGGTGCCACGTGCTGGGCCGCAGGTAGACGGGCCTGGTACCCCCGGTCTCAGAACCCCGATAGTAGCCCCCGGGCCAGTGGCATGCATGACTTAGCTTCGAGGCGAAGGCGAAGAAGAGAGGGCGAAGCGATGCGGGCCCCAACTGCCCACAGGCCAGGCAGGACGTGTGGCGCACGACTGGATGTGGGACGCCCCCACTTCCCCATGACGCCTTGGCAACTGCCTAGGCTGACAAAAAGACTGGCGCACGCAGTGGGCCATCATTGCTCTGAATGTGAAGGGGCGCTGGTTGGCCTTCTCCAATTGCCTATAAGAGGGCGAAAGGGCGCAACCCGCGGCCCATCTCCGTCTTCTCGCCACTCCATCTCCTACCTTCTCCACTTCAACCATGGTGCCCACAAGGAGGTTCTCTGACATTGAGAAAGGCAAAGCGGTCTTGGAGGGGCCGGAGCCACCGCAGCCGAAGAGGGGGCGCGACCTCCCCCGCAAGTCCGCCGCCACGCCTGTGGCACATCCTCGAGGATGCGCGCGCCCTCCACTAGCGGTCCGCACCGGCTCCAGCGAACGTGGGAAGAACCCCAGCCGTGGGTGCGCCCACGAGGGTCGGGACAACCGCAACCGAGGAGGTCGGAGCGGCGCGGCCACACGACAACCCCGGGCATCAACCCATACGGCCGACTCGGCCCGTGAGTTCCTCGTCTAGATGGAGAGCCTGCCCTGCTCCTGGCTCCAGCTCCCGAGCTTCTTCGCGGAGGAGCTGGCGGCGGACAAACCCGTCAGACTGTGGCTATGTTACTTTTTGAGCTTGCGTTGATTTTTCCCTTGAAGAGGAAAGGGTGATACAGCAAAGTAGAGATAAAAATTTCCCTCAGTTAAGAACCAAGTTATCAATCTAGTATGAGATACAAGCAAGTCCCCAATAGATGCACCTGCACAAACTAAAAAACACTTGCGCACAACGCGAAAGAGGGGTTGTCAATCCCTTCATGGTCACATGCAAAAGCGAGATCAGATAGAGGTAGATGTAAACAAATAAAAAGTAAATAAAATTTAGCAAGGTATTTTTGTTTTTTTGATTATATAGATCTGAGAATATACAGGGAGAAATAGACCATGGGGCCATAGGTTTCACCAGAGGCTGATAGAAAAGCGCAAAGTTATGACGATATCTAAGGCAATGATCATGAATATAGGCATCATGTCTGTGACAAGTAGACCGACTCCTGCCTGCATCTACTACTATTACTCCACACATCGACCGGCTCATGCATGCATCTAGAGTATTAAGTTCATACGAACAGAGTAACGCTTTAAGCAAGATGACATGATGTAGAGAGATAAACTCAAGCAACACTAAAAAGACACATCCGTGACATTTTGGCCCGAACGATATTTTTTCTGGCATGCTTATGACACTTCTATGACGATAATTGTAACAAAACCCGGTATCATCATAGATGTGGCGGGCTCCTACTTCTATGACAAAAATCATGACAGAAAATGGGTTTTTTGTCCTGGGTGGGCCGGAGACACACCTGCATGACATTCTTTCAGCCATCCATAACGGAAAAATCATGGTAGAAGCGAGGGCGAGGAAAATTCCGGGGAGTTACCAGTTACGGTGGGTGGTTGGGGCGGAGTGATGCACGGAGGTTTGCGCGTTTCTCTCGTATACGTACGCGCGTGTGTGCGAGGCATTAGGCTCTAACTGAACCCGAGCAAGGCGCTCGCTTACTGAACCCGAGTGATTGCACTAGCTACATTACTAAACCCGAGCGATCGATCCCTTGGCTATTAACTGAACCTGAGCGATTCCTTCGCTACTGCTACTAACTGAACCCGAGCAATCGATCGATCGCTACTGCTGCTTACTGAAGCCGATCGAACCTACTACCTCTTAATAAACAGTGAACGTGAGGGTTGGTTGAATGAGTCGAGACATGGTTGGGGTTGAATGAACAGTTCCCAGTGGTAGTAGGCGGTTGCCGCTGGATGAACAAGACCCCAAGAGGAGGCCGCCATAGCCGAGCTGGTTGGGGGTGGATGAATAGGACCCCGTGGAGGGCTGGTTGAACAGTAGCCGGTGGAGGGTTGGATGAACAGTAGCCCGGATGAACTGTAGCTGGTGGAGGCAGGAGGTAGTCGATGGTGTATGAACAGTAGCCCATGGAAGCTGGAGCGAGGCAGTAGATGGTGGATGAAAAGTAGCTCGTAGAGTCCCGTTTTGCGGTACGCCAAACCCCTCCTGATCGACAGGACCCCCTTTCGATCGTAGGCGCTCCAATAGAAGTCTGTTTCCTCCGTTTTGTGATACGTGAAACCCCTCCCGATCAACAAGACCCTGTTTCAACCATAGGAGCTCAACCACATGTCTGTTTCCTTCGTTTTGCGGTACGCCACACCCTTCCCGATGAACAGGACCCTGTTTCGATCGTACGTGGTCAAACAAAAGGCCGTTTTCCTCCGTTTGTGGTTCTTTTGGAGCATGGATGTACGTACGTGTACTCCATATGTATGTACGTGCCCGTAGTTTTGGAGAGTGGTTGTACGTACGTGTACTCCATTTAGACAGGACTGCATGGACTGCTACGTAGGGGCCGGACTGTACTACGACATGTGCCGCTGCTTGCTCGGCCACGGTTCATCCTGCAGAGACACCGCGTATGTACATACACATTGGAGACCAGACAGAGAACGGTACGTACGCTTCGACCGGGTGGGTCCCATCTATCAGAGAGGATAAGGAGGCACTTCTTTGCACATGAAGATATAGATGGTAGGTCCCAGCTGTTAACTAGAGGAATCATTTTTTTTGCGCGTAATATGGAGGCACTTCCTTGCGTGTGAAGATGTAGCTGGTGGGTCACGTTGTTAGCGTTAGCGTGTATAGTCATCTTCCAACGGCTGTCATTCATTGACCACGTTGACCACGCCGCGTTGAGAGAACCAAGGCGGTGGACAATGGCGAGGGCCTAGGAAGGTAACAATGCGGAGCCAGGGAAGACGCGACAGTGGATGCCCACGCGGAGGGAAGTATGAGGATTGACTCGTTCGACTGCGGTGTGAGGCTGCCGTTGCCGCAGAATAACAAGGGGTGTCGGTGAGTAGAGGGATGGCCTAGCCAACGGTTGGAGTAGGAGGGGGCAGTGAGGCCTGGGCGACAGCACAGTCGGCCAATGGAGGCAGGAGCACGTGGTCCCACCGGCGCTGGTTTGGGCAGCTGCATCAAGAAAATCAGAGGTTGAAGAAGCAGAACAACCGTTGGATTCACATCCAACGGTCAATGCTCATAGAATCGTTTGTTGACTAAGTTGACAAAGCCTTGCATACGCATCAACTAAGTAGGTCCACAAGTCATCCTCCAAATATGATGGGCCCCAGTTGTCAAGGGGAGCAATCGTTATTTTTCGCTTAATAAGGAGGCACTTCCTTGCGTGCCAAGATATAGCTGGTGGGTCCCAGCTGTCAGGGGGAGGATTCCTTTTTTTCGCATCATAAGGTGGCACTTGCTTGTGTGCAGCCATGGACCATGTGGTTCCCTACTGTCAGCCTCTCCACATACATCCCTCTTTTGACGTTATCGTTTGTTGATAACGTTGACCACGTCGAGCCGAGAACACCAACACGGTGGATGACAGCGACACCCAGGAAGGGAATGAGCCGGAGGCGGCGGAGCCACAACAATGGAGGGATTGGGTGAGTAGAGGGATGGCCTCGCCAGTGGCGGGAGTAGTAGGGAGCGGTGAGGCCCGCGCGAAAGCACAACCGGCCATGGGAGGCAGGAGCAGGTGATACGTCTCTAACGTATCTATAATTTTTTATTGTTCCATGTTGTTATATTATCATTCTTGGATGTTTTACAATCATTTTATATCATTTTTGGTACTACCTATTGAGATAGTGCCCAGTGCCAATTGCTATTTTCTGCATGTTTTTTTACACCACAGGAAATCAATATCAAACGGAGTCCAAACACAACGAAACTCCTAGAGGATTTTTTTGGGGGGCAGATGAAAGCCAGTGGGCCAGGGAAGCACCTGGGGGGCTGCTCGAGGGGAGCAACACCCACCAGGGCGCGCCAGGAGGCCCAGGCGTGCCTAGGTGGGTGCTGCCCACCTCAAGTGCCCCCTGAACCGCCTCTTCGCTCTATAAATACCACAATATTCCAGAAACCCTAGGGGAGTCGACGAAATATTGATCCAGCATCGCAGAGTCCAGAACCACCAGATCCAATCTAGACACCGTCATGGAGGGGTTCACCACTTCCATTGGTGCCTCTCATATGATGCGTGAGTAGTTCTTTGTAGACCTACAGGTCCGTAGTTAGTAGCTAGATGGCTTCCTCTCTCTCTCTCTCTTGATTATCAATACATTGGTCTCTTGGAGATCCATATGATGTAAGTCTTTTTGCGGTGTGTTTGTTGGGATCCGATGAACTTTGAGTTTATGATCAGATCTATGTTTTTATCCATGAAATTTATTTGAGTCTTCTTTGATATCTTATATGCATGATTGCTTATAGCCTCATATTTCTTCTCCGATATTTGTGTTTTGTTTGGCCAACTTGATCTATTTATCTTGCAATGGGAAGAGGTGCTTTGCAGTGGGTTCGATCTTTTGTTGCTTGATCCCAGTGAAAGAAGGGGAACCAACACGTATGTATCGTTGCTACTAAAGATAACAAGATGAAATCTATATCTCCGCAATAGATAAACGGATCTCGTCTACATCATGTCATCGTTCTTATTGCATTACTCCATTTTCCCATGAACTTAATACACTAGATGCATGCTGGGTAGCGGTCGATGTGTGGAGTAATAGTAGTAGATGCAGGCAGGAGTCGGTCTACTAATATTGGACGTGATGCCTATATAATGATCATTGCCTGGATATCGTCATGATTATTTGAAGTTTTATCAATTGCCCAACAGTATTTGTTTTCCCACCGTTTGCTATTTTTCTCGAGAGAAGCCACTAGTGAAACCTATGACCCCCGGGTCTCTTCTCATCATATTTGCCTTTGCGATCTATTTTCTCTTGCATTTATTTTCACATCTATTAAACCAAAAATACAAAAATACCTTGCTACAATTTTTTTGTTCCATGATCTATTTAACCTATCTACCACTTTTACCTCACGTTATTTGCCTATCTTGAGGCGCCGTACCCGGAAGGGATTGACAACCCCTTTAACATGTCGGGTTGCGAGTATTTGTTATTTGTGTGCAGGTGCTGTTTATGTGGTGTGAGGAGGTTCTCCTACTGGTTCGATAACCTTGGTCTCATCACTGATGGAAATATCTACCGCCGTTATACTGCATCATCCCTTCCTCTTCGGGGAAATACTGACGTAGTTCTAGCATACATCAAAAGGAATTTCTGTCGCCGTTGCTAGGGAGGATCTTCAACATCAACCAGGTTACTAATCACAAATCTCATCTCCTTGCAATTTACATTATTTGCCATTTGCCTCTCATTTTCCTCTCCCCTACTTCACGAAAATTTGTCGTTTTATTCACCCTCTTTTTCGTTCATTGTTTTCTCGTCAGATCTTTTATTTGCTTGAACTTGTCACCATGAGTGACTCTGGTATGGCAGAAACAGATGATGGCCTAACCCCTAAAGTGGAGCGTACGGGTAATCTGGATGCCAAAACTTTTGTTTTGGGGCAAGGGAATTTTATGGGAAAAGAACATATCCAAGAATTTTTCAATTGTGTCGGAAAATTAAGTCTTGGTGATATTCCTGTACTTAGAAGGACTAAATCTTATGCGGAAGCTATTTCGGCACTTGTTCTGAAACTTGAGACCAGATTTATTCGTACTCATCCTACCTTGCAAAGATTGTTTTATGAGTTGCCCATTATAAAGGATCGTAAAACTAAAAAGTTAGCCACTCTTGTTTGGATGAATGAATTTTACTCCATAAACGGGAAGCTAGGGAAATCTTTCATTTTTATGGCATGAATCGTGAAAAACCCGTGATTGATGAAATTCTTTATAATAGTGATTATCCTTTGAGACATTTGCTTGGAGATAACGAAATCTTTGACAAGAGTCTTAAAAAGCAAGTCCCCGTTTTAGATATGACCCAACAAGTTTTTAACGATGTGAATCAACACTATCAGTGGATCACTGCCGGAAATCAAAGGGGTTATGATAAAAAGCAACTTGATAGTTGATGACCCACAAGTATAGGGGATCTATCATAGTCCTTTCGATAAGTAAGAGTGTCGAACCCAATGAGGAGCAGAAGGAAATGACAAGCGGTTTTCAGTAAGGTATTCTCTGCAAGCACTGAAATAGTAGGTAACAGATAGTTTTGTGATAAGATAATCTATAACGGGTAACAAGCAATGAAAGTAAATAAGGTGCAGCAAGGTGGCCCAATCCTTTTTGTAGCAAAGGACAAGCCTGGACAATTTCTTATAATGAGAAAAGCGCTCCCGAGGACACATGGGAATTATCGTCAAGCTAGTTTTCATCACGCTCATATGATTCACGTTTGATACTTTGATAATTTGATATGTGGGTGGACCTGTGCTTGGGTACTTCCCTTTCTTGGACAAGCATCCCACTTATGAATAAACCCTATTGCAAGCATCCGCAACTACAAAAGAAGTATTAAGGTAAACCTAACCATAGCATGAAACATATGGATCCAAATCAGCCCCTTACAAAGCAATGCATAAACTAGGGTTTAAGCTTCTGTCACTGTAGCAACCCATCATCTACTTATTACTTCTCAATGCCTTCCTCTAGGCCCAAATAATGGTGAAGTTTCATGTAGTCAACGTTCACATAACAACACTAGAGGAGAGACAACACACATCTCATCAAAATATCGAACGAATACCAAATTCACATGACTGCTAATAGCAAGACTTCACCCATGTCCTCAGGAACAAACGTAACTACTCACAAGGCATATTCATGTTCATGATCAGAGGAGTATTAATATGCATTAAGGATCTGAACATATGATCTTCCACCAAATAAATCAATTAGCATCAACTACAAGGAGTAATCAACACTACTAGCAACCCACAGGTACCAATTTGTGGTTTTGATACAAGATTGGATACAAGAGATGAACTAGGGTTTCAGAGGAGATGGTGCTGGTGAATATGTTGATGGAGATTGACCCCCTCCCGATGAGAGGATCGTTGGTAATGACGATGGTGATGATTTCCCCCTCCCGGAGGGAAGTTTCCCCGGGAGAACAGCTCCGCCGGAGTCCTAGATTGGTTCCGCCAAGGTTCCGCCTCGTGGCGGCGGAGTTTTGTCCCGTAAGCTTGCTTATAATTTTTTCCAGGGTAAGAGGCTTCATATAACATAAGATGGGCCCCAGAGGGCCACCAGGGGGCCCACGAGACAGGGGGGCGTGCGCAGTAGGGGTGGGCGCACCCCCACCCTCGTGGCCAGGGTGTGGGCCCCCTCTGGTACTTTCTTTGCTCAATACTTCTTATTAATTCCAAAAATGACTTTCGTGGAGTTGCAGGACTTTTGGAGCTATGCAGAATAGGTTTCCAATATTTGCTCCTTTTCCAGCCCAGAATTCCAGCTGCCGGCATTCTCCCTCTTCATGATAAACCTTGTAAAATAAGAGAGAATAGCCATAAGTATTGTGACATAATGTGTAATAACAGCCCATAATGCAATAAATATCGATATAAAAACATGATGCAAAATGGACGTATCAACTCCCCCAAGCTTAGACCTCGCTTGTCCTCAAGCGGAAGCCAAAATCAATAAATATGTCCACATGTTTAGAGATAGAGGTGTCGATAAAAATAAAATACGGACATGCGGGCATCATCATCATTCTTATAACAACAACATATATATATTTTGTCATATGATTTCTTATGCTCAAGTAACAATCTATTCACAATGTCAAGTATGATTCAAAAACTTCATGAGAACTGACAAACTATAATCTCAGTCATTGAAGCAATTGCAATTTATCATAACATCGGAAAGAGTCAAGAATAGAGCTTTTCAGCAAGTCCACATACTCAACTATCATATAGTCTTCTACAATTGCTAACACTCACGCAATACTTATGTTTCTGGAGTTTTAACCGGACACAGAGAAAGATAGGGGCTTATAGTGTTGCCTCCCAACATATTCACCTTTGGGTGATGTCAACAATAATAGTTCATGCTAACTTACATCCAATTGGATATATATATATATCAGGATCTTTCCAACATGAGGTGCTTGCCAAAGGATAAAATGAAAAAGGGAAAGGTGATGATCACCTTGACTATTGCATAATGTAAAGATATAAAGTAAAAGATAGGCCCTTCGCAGAGGGAAGCAGAGGTTGTCATGTGCTTTTAGGGTTGGATGCACAATATCTTAATGCAAAAGAACGTCACTTTATATTGCCACTTGTGATATGAACCTTTATTATGCAGTCCGTCGCTTTTATTACTTCCATATCACACGATCATATAAAGCTTATTTTCTCCACACTAATAAGTCGTACATATTTAGAGAGCAATTTTTATTGCTTGCAACATGACAACTTACTTGAAGGATCTTACTCAATCCATAGGTACGTATGGTGGACTCTCATGGCAAAACTGGGTTTAAGGATATTTGGAAGCAGAAGTAGTATCTCTACTTGGTGCAAGGAATTTGGCTAGCATGAGGGGAAAGGCAAGCTCAACATGTTGGACGATCCATGACAATATACTTTAACTGAGATGTGAGAAAACATAACCCATTACGTTGTCTTCCTTGTCCAACATCAACTCTTTAGCATGTCATACTTTAATGAGTGCTCACAATCATGAAAGATGTCCAAGATATTATATTTATATGTGAAAACCTCTCCTTCTTTATTACTTCCTATTAATTGCAACGATGACCAAAACTAAGTTTGCCAACTCTCAACAACTTTTATGTATCATACTCTTTATGTGTGAAGTCATTACTATCCATAAGATCAATATGAACTATTTTATTTCTTTTTATTCTTTCATGCACTTAAGATCATAGCAAGATAGAAAAGCCCTTGACTCAACACTAATCTTTGTTATATATAGCTCACTGATTCGATTACATAGAGGGATCACAAAGCAAAACTCAAAACTAATTCATACTAAAACTTTATTCTACTAGATCAAGATATTACCAAAAGGATCGAACTAAGTAAAACGGTAAAGATAGGAGTGTGATGGTGATACGATACCGGGGCACCTCCCCCAAGCTTGGCAGTTGCCAAGGGGAGTGCCCATACCCATGTGATTATGTCCTCGGAGGTGGTGAAGGAGTTGTTGATGATGAAGGCTTGTCGTCCGTCTTCCAAGGCATAGGCTCACCATCATAGAAGGATGATCGAGTCTCCGGGATCCTCAAATCTGCAGCCAAACTCATCCTCTTGAATCTATATTCATACTCACAGTTTTGGTTTTGCAGGTCATAGATCTGGGCTTGGAGGTGCTCGATTTTCTCATGAAGCTTGAAGATGGTCTCCCCAATGTTCTTGGAGTCCAGCTTGTGGTTGTTGGTGAACTCCGTGATCATCATCTAGTTAGCGTTAAGTCCACGCTCCACCATCCCTTGGCACTTGAAAACTTGTTGTTCCATAGCTATGAGCTTTGTCTCCACGCTTCCTGTACGCCTTGGTCCCTCCACATCGTGGATGTGCAGTACCCCCTCACGCATCTCAATGGTTTGAGGGTGTTGCAGCACCTCTGCGAGATAGGGGTTGATGACCCTCTCGAAAACTTGTCCTTGGGAGCGCTTGGAGACGTCATGGTGATCTAGATCTGTCAGAAAAATAGCTCGAAACAAAAATAGAAGATTTTTGCGTGATACGGTGGTCAAAACCTTCGGGAGATTATATAATGAATTTTTACCGACCAAAAGAAGTAACGTGAAAGAAAACGGAGTCCGGAGTGCACACGAGGTGCCCACGAGGTAGGGGGGCACGCCAGTAAGGGTGGGCGCACCCTCCACCCTCGTGGAGGCCTCGTGGCCTTTCCGGACTACTTCTTATTTTCCTAAATTCTTAAATATTCCAAAACAGAGAAAAATTGCCATTAGAATTGTTTTGGAGTCGGTTTACTTACTGTACCACATACCTATTCCTTTTTGGAGTCTGAAACGTTCTGGAAAGTGTCCCTTATGTATTCCTCCGGGGTTACGGTTTCAATAATATTAGGTTCAACATTTATTGGATTACCTGAGATGTAATGTTTGATCCTTTGACCGTTCACCACCTTCGGATTTGTGCCTTCGAAGTTGTTGATTTTTATGGCACCGGAACGATAGACCTCCTCGATAACGTAAGGACCTTCCCATTTAGAGAGAAGTTTTCCTGCAAAAAATCTTAAACGAGAGTTGAATAGCAACACATAATCACCTACGTTAAACTCACGCTTTTGTATCCTTTTGTCATGCCATCTTTTGACTTTTTCTTTAAACAACTTGTGTCGTGGGTTTAACATGGCAGATGTCCTTAGTGTGAGGACTTAGTCGCGAGGCCAATGCATCTATGTGGTAGCTTGAGAGGGGTTGGGCGGAATCGAGAGACGCTAGGCGGATCATCACACAAGACGAGGATTTAGACAGCTTCGGGCCCCGGGAAACATCATCCGGAATAGCCCTACATGCTGTTTGAGGTTAGGTCTCATTATGCTCATCGAGAGTCGCTGCATAAGTCGGCTCCCCCTTTGTGTCTAGCCCTAGATATTGTTTCTTGTTACTTGTCCCTCTTTGGGGAGCCCTGCCCCTCCTTATATAAGTTAGAGGGGCGGGTTACATGTGGAGTCAAAATAGGATTAGGACTAGCCTATCTTCTACTACAAGCCGGATACAAGTCCGGGTCTTGATTCCTTGTAAGAAAGATATTCGTCATGCCTTTCCTCTTAAACCGGCCTACCATAACGTAAGCCGGCCTTCTTGACCTTGGGCCTCCTGGGCCCCCGGGTCTTGTCGCTCCTCTGATCCGCTTGCCAGGTCACCCATAAGTCGCCAGGATCGGGCGGGTCACTTAGTATGTCGTCCAGCCAGGCCGGGTCATTAGTGAGTCACCAAGTCCGGTCGGATTATACTTCCGGCCGGGTTACACCGCGGGGTATATCCCCGACAGCTTGGCATTCTCATAAGCTTGGGTTCTCCATTTATCAAGTGAGCTAATATCAAATAACCTCTTCTCACCAGCAAGTTTGAAATCATAGTTGAGCTCTTTAATGGCCCAATATGCCTTATGTTCAAGTTCGAGAGGTAAGTGACATGCTTTTCCATAAACCATTTTGTATGGAGACATACCCATAGGACTTTTATATGCAGTTCTATAGGCCCATAATGCATCATCAAGTTTCTTGGACCAATTCTTTCTAGATCTATTAACAGTCTTTTGCAACATTAATTTGAGCTCTCTATTACTCAATTCTACTTGGCCACTAGACTGTGGGTGATAAGGAGATGCAATTCTATGATTAACATCATACTTAGCAAGAATCTTACGGAAAGCACCATGAATAAAATGTGAACCACCATCAGTCATGAGATATCTAGGGACTCCAAACCTCGGAAAAATAACGTCTTTAAGCATCTTAATAGAGGTGTTATGATCAGCACTACTAGTTGGAATAGCTTCTACCCACTTAGTAACGTAATCAATAGCTACTAGAATATGTGTATATCCATTAGAGGCAGGAAAAGGTCCCATATAATCAAAGCCCCAAACATCAAATGGTTCAATAACAAGAGAATAGTTCATAGGCATTTCTTGACGTCTACTAATATTACCAATTCTTTGACATTCATCACAAGACAAGACAAACTTACGGGCATCTTTGAAGAGAGTAGGCCAATAAAAACCGGATTGCAATACCTTATGTGCAGTTCTATCTCCAACGTGGTGTCCTCCATATGGTACAGAGTGACACTTGCGTAGGATCTGTTCTTGTTCATGCTCAGGTACAAAACGTCTAATAACACCATCTACTCCTTCTTTATAAAGGTGTGGGTCATCCCAGAAGTACTGTCTTATATCATAAAAGAACTTTTTCTTTTGCTGGTATGTGAAACTAGGTGGTATAAATTTAGCAACAATGTAATTAGCATAATCAGCATACCATGGAGCAGTACGAGAAGCATTAATGACCGCTAATTGTTCATCAGAAAAGCTATCATCTATAGGTAGTGGGTCATCAAGAACATTCTCTAACCTAGATAAGTTGTCTGCAACGGGGTTCTTAGCTCCCTTTCTATCAATAATATGCAAATTAAATTCTTGAAGCAAGAGAACCCATCTAATAAGTCTAGGTTTAGCATCTTTCTTTTCCATAAGATATTTAATAGCAGCATGATCAGTGTGAATAGTAACTTTAGAATCAACAATATAAGGTCTGAACTTATCACAAGCAAATACAATTGCTAAGAATTCTTTTTCAGTGTTAGCACAATTTCTCTGGGCAGTGCCAAGAGTTTTAGTAGCATACTGGATAACATTTAATTTCTTATTAACTCTTTGCCCTAGAACAATACCTACAACATAATCACTAGCATCACACATAATTTCAAAGGGTAAATTCCAATCAGGTGGCTGAATAATAGGTACAATGATCAAAGCTTTCTTAAGTATTTCAAATGCTTCTACACAATCATCATCAAAGACAAAAGGAATATCTTTTTGCAATAGATTAGTCAGAGGACTAGATATTTTAGAAAAGTCCTTAATGAACCTCCTATAAAAACCGGCATGACCAAGGAAACTTCTTATACCTTTAATGTCGTTGGGACACGACATCTTTTCAATAGCATCAACTTTAGCTTTATCAACTTCAATACCTGTTTCAGAAATTTTATGCCCCAAGACAATGCCTTCATTAACCATAAAGTGGCACTTTTCCCAATTCAAGACGAGACTAGTGTCTTCACGTCTCTGCAAAACTCAATGAAGGTTGCTCAAGCAATCATCAAAAGAGGATCCATAAACGGAGAAATCATCCATGAATACCTGACAAATCTTTTCACAAAAGTCAGAGAATATAGCCATCATGCATCTTTGAAAGGTAGCAGGTGCATTACATAAACCAAAAGGCATACGTCTATAAGAAAAAGTACCGAAAGGGCCAGTAAAAGTAGTTTTTGATTGATTGTCCGCTAACACAGGTATTTGAGAGAAACCAGAATAACCATCTAGGAAGCAGAAATGTGTATGTTTGGATAGTCTTCTACCATTTGATCAATAAAAGGTAAAGGGTAATAATCTTTCTTAGTAGCTTTATTTAATTTATGGAAATCAATTACCATCCTATAACCTGTAATAATTCTTTGCGGAATCAAGTCATCTTTATCATTAGGAACAACAGTAATACCTCACTTCTTAGGGACACAATGGACAGGACTTACCCAATCACTATCAGCAACGGGATAAATTATACCTGCCTCAAGGAGCTTTAGTATCTCCTTTCTTACCACTTCGTTCATCTTAGGATTTAACCGTCGTTGATGATCTCTAACTGGTTTGGAGCCTTCGTCCAATTTAATTTTGTGTTGGCATAGAGTGGGACTAATGCCCTTAAGATCATCGAGAGTATATCCAATAGCAGCTCGGTGCTTCTTCAGAGTTTTCAATAATCTTTCTTCTTCCTGCTTTGAAAGGTTAGCACTAATAATAACAGGATATATCTTCTTCTCATCAAGATAAGCATATTTAAGATTATCGGGTAATGGTTTAAGCTCAAACTCGGGATCACCCTTGGGTGGAGGAGGATCCCCTAGGATTTCAACAGGCGAGTTGTGTTTCAAAATAGGACCCTGTTTAAGGAATACTTCATCTATTTCCCTTCTTTCATTCATAAATATATCATTTTCATGGTGTAGCAAATATTGTTCTAACGGATCAGTAGGAGGCACGGCAATAGAAGCAAGGCCAATAATTTCATCCTTACTAGGCAATTCTTTATCATGGGGTTGTCTATGAAATTTAGCAAAATTAAACTCATGTTTCATATCCCCCAAGCCAATTATAACAACATCCCTTTCGCAATCAATCTTAGCATTAACAGTATTCAAGAAGGGTCTACCAAATATAATGGGTCAAAAGCTATCTTGTGGGGAACCAAGAACAAGAAAATCAGCAGGATATTTAACTTTCCCACACAAGACTTCAACATCTCTAACAATCTCAAATGGTGAAATAGTATCTCTATTGGCAAGCTTAATTGTAACATCAATATCTTCTAACTCAGCAGGTGCAATATCATGCATAATTTCTTCATATAAGGAAAAAGGTATTGCACTAGCACTAGCACCCATATCACATAAGCCATGATAACAATGATCTCCTATTTTAATAGAAATAATAGACATGCCTACAACAGGTCTATGTATCTCAGCATCGGGTTTAGCAATATTAGCAGCTTCCTCACAAAAGTAGATAACATGCCCATCTATATTATCAGCCAAGAGATCTTTAACCATAGAAATACTAGGATCAACTTTAATTTGCTCAGGAGGTGTATATGTTCTAGTATTACTCTTATGAACAACATTTGAAGCTTTAGCATGATCCTTTATCCTAATAGGGAAAGGTGGTTTCTCAACATAAGTAGTAGGAACAATAGGATCATTATAAGTGATAGTCTTTTCTTCAACTGTAACAGGTGCAACTACTTTTACTTCAATGGGAGGATTATATTTAAACCACTTCTCCTTAGGAAGATCAATGTGAGTAGCAAAAGATTCACAGAAAGAAGCTACTATCTCAGAGTCAAGTCCATATTTAGCGCTAAATCCATGAAAAGCATCGGTATCCATAAAAGATTTAACACAATCAAGCTTAGGTGTCATACCTGACTCCTTACCATCGTCGGAACCCCAATCTTCAGAGTTGCGTTTAATTCTTTCCAATAATTCCCATTTGAATTCAATAGTCTTCAGCATATAAGAACCAGCACAGGAAGTATCGAGCATGGCACGATCATTGAGAGAAAGTCGAGCATAAATTGTTTGAATAATCATATCTCTTGAGAGCTCATGATTGGGGCATGAATATAACATTGACTTTAGCCTCCCCAAGCTTGAGCCATGTTTTCTCCTTCACGAGGCCAAAAATTATATATATAATTACGATCACGATGAACAAGGTGCATAGGATAGAACTTTTGGTGAAATTCCAATTTCAATCGTTTGTAGTTCCAAGATCCCGTATCATCACATAGACTATACCATGTCAATGCATATCCCTTAAAAGATAAAGGGAAGACCTTCCTCTTAACAACATCATCGGGAATACCTGCAAGCTTAAATAATCCACAAACTTCATCCACATAGATAAGGTGTAAATCGAGATGCAATGTTCCATCTCCTGCAAAGGGATTAGCTAGCAGTTTCTCTATCATACCCGAAGGAATCTCAAAGTAAACATTTTCCGTAGGTTCAGTAGGTTCAGGAGCAACTCTTTGCTCTACTGGTCGGGGCGAAGATGCCCCGAACAAGCCGCTCAAAGGATTAGTTTCCATAGTAACAAGTGACAGAAAATTTCAGCACACTATATAAATGTTTCCTTACCAAGTTCCACTCACCAAAGGTGATTCACTCCCCGGCAACGGCGCCAGAAAAGAGTCTTGATGACCCACAAGTATAGGGGATCTATCGTAGTCCTTTCGATAAGTAAGAGGGTCAAACCCAACGAGGAGCAGAAGGAAATGACAAGCGGTTTTCAGTTAGGTATTCTCTGCAAGCACTGAAATAGTAGGTAACAGATAGTTTTGTGATAAGATAATCTGTAACAGGTAACAAGCAATGAAAGTAAATAAAGTGCAGCAAGGTGGCCCAATCCTTTTTGTAGCAAAGGACAAGCCTGGGCAATTTCTTATAATGAGAAAAGCGCTCCCGAGGACACATGGGAATTATCGTCAAGCTAGTTTTCATCACGCTCATATGATTCGCGTTCGGTACTTTGATAATTTGATATGTGGGTGGACCGGTGCTTGGGTACTGCCCTTTCTTGGACAAGCATCCCACTTATGATTAACCCCCATTGCAAGCATCTGCAACTACAAAAGAAGTATTAAGGTAAACCTAACCATAGCATGAAACATATGGATCCAAATCAGCCCCTTACAAAGCAACACATAAACTAGGGTTTAAGCTTCTGTCACTCTAGCAACCCATCATCTACTTATTACTTCCCAATGCCTTCATCTAGGCCCAAATAATGGTGTAATGTCATGTAGTCGACGTTCACATAACACCACTAGAGGAGAGACAACATACATCTCATCAAAATATCGAACGAATACCAAATTCACATGACCACTAATAGCAAGACTTCACCCATGTCCTCAGGAACAAACGTAACTACTCACAAAGCGTATCCATGTTCATGATCAGAGGAGTATTAATATGCATTAAGGATCTGAACATATGATCTTCCACCAAATAAACCAATTATCATCAACTACAAGGAGTAATCAACACTACTAGCAACCCACAGGTACCAATTTGTGGTTTTGATACAAGATTGGATACAAGAGATGAACTAGGGTTTCAGAGGAGATGGTGCTGGTGAAGATGTTGATGGAGATTGACCCCCTCCCGATGAGAGGATCGTTGGTGATGATGATGGTGATGATTTACCCCTCCCGGAGGGAAGTTTCCCTGATAGAACAGCTCCGCCGGAGCCCTAGATTGGTTCCGCCAAGGTTCCGCCTCGTGGCGGCGGAGTTTCGTCCCGTAAGCTTGCTTATGATTTTTTCTAGGGTAGGACGCTTAAGATAGCAGAAGATGGGCACCGGAGGGCCACCAGGGGGCCCACAAGAAAGGGGGCACGCCCAGTAGGGGTGGTTGCACCCCCCACCCTCGTGGCCAGGGTGTGGGCCCCCTCTGGTACTTTCTTTGCTCAATAATTCTTATTAATTCCAAAAATGACTTTCGTGGAGTTTCAGGACTTTTGGAGCGGTGCAGAATAGGTTTCCAATATTTGCTCCTTTTCCGGCCCAGAATTCCAGCTGCCGGCATTCTCCCTCTTCATGATAAACCTTGTAAAATAAGAGAGAATAGCCACATGTATTGCGACATAACGTGTAATAACAACCCATAATGCGATAAATATCGATATAAAAGCATGATGCAAAATGGACGTATCAATAGTGCTAAGGTTTCCATGGATAATGTGTTTTATGTCTTATTTACAAAACCTCCCGACACAAATACCTCCAAGGGAAACAAGGATAAGAGCGACAAAACTTAGATCCTACGCGTTATGCCTAGCTAGAGGCATAAAACGATAGCGCTTGTTGGAGGCAACTCAATGAATAAAAATTATTTTTGCTTTTTGCTTTATGTTCTTGAGTGTTAGAATAATTATGCTACTGTTATGATTGTGTTTTTTGTGTTTTAATTAGTGTTTGTGCCAAGCAAGACCTTTGGGAAGACTCGGGTGAAAGTTTATTTGATCTTCCTGAAAAACAGAAACTTTTGCACTCACGAGATTCGTTGTCATCTTTTACAGAAGAGCCTTTTGAGTTGATTCTTTTTGCAGAGGATTAATAGACAAATTCCTCATATCAACCAATTTATTTCATAATTTTTGGAGTTACAGAAGTATCCAAAATTGTTAGATTGCTACAGACTATTCTGTTTTTGAAAGATTCTGTTTTCTTTGCCTTGTGTGCTTGTTTTGATAATTCTATGGTTTTATTTGATGAGTTTTTTCCATAGAAAAGTTGGAATACAGTAGATATAATGCAAAAACAAAATAAGAATAGGTTTGCTACAGTTCTTATAGTAGTGGTTTGGTTTCTTATACTAATGGATCTCACGAAGGTTTTTGTTTGAGTTTTGTGTGATTAAAGTTTTCAAGTTTTGGGTTATCTTACGATGGATGAAGGAATAAGGATAAGCAAAAGGCTACGCTTGGGGATGCCCGAGGCACCCCAAGATAATATTCAAAGAAGTATCAAGCAACTAAGCTTAGGGATGCCCCTGAGTGGCATTCCTGCTTTCTTCTAACGACCATTGGTATTTTACTTGAAACTATATTTTTATTCGCCACATGGTATGAGTTTTGCTTGGAGCATCTTGTATGATATGAGTCTTTATTCATCATTTTGCATCATGCTTTTATGTCAATATTTATTGCATTATGGGATCTTATTACACATTATGTCTCAATATTTATGGCTATTCTCTCTTATTTTACAAGGTTTATCATGAAGAGGGGGAATGCCGGCAGTTGGAATTCTGGCTGGAAAAGGAGCAAATATTGGAAACCTATTCTGCATAGCTCCAAAAATCCTGAAACTCCACGAAAGTTATTTTTGGAATTAATAAGAATTATTGAGCGGAAAAAACACCAGAGGGGACCCATACCCTGGCCAGGAGGTTGGGGGGCGCGCCCACCCCTACTGGGCATGCCCCCTGTCTCCTGGCCCCCCTGGTGGCCCTCCGCTGCCTATTTCTGCTATATGAAGTCTTTTACCCTGGGAAAAAAAATCATATGCAAGCTTATGGGACGAAACTCCGCCGCCACGAGGCGGAACCTTGGCGGAACCAATCTAGGGCTCCGGCGGAGCTGTTCTGCCGGGGAAACTTCCCTCCGGGGGGGGGGGGTCATCACCATCTTCATCACCAACGATCCTCTCATCGGGAGGGGGTCAAACTCCATCAACATCTTCACCAGCACCATCTCCTCTCAAAACCCTAGTTCATCTCTTGTATCCAATCTTGTATCAAAACCACAAATTGGTACTAGTGGGTTGCTAGTAGTGTTGATTATCCTTGTAGTTGATGCTAATTGGTTTACTTGGTGGAAGATCATATGTTCAGATCCTTAATGCATATTAATACTCCTCTGATCATGAACATGAATATGCTTTGTGAGTAGTTACATTTGTTCCTGAGGACATGGGTGAAGTCTTTCTATTAGTGGTCATGTGAATTTGGTATTCGTTCGATATTTTGATGAGATGTATGTTGTCTCTCCTCTAGTGGTGTTATGTGAACGTCGACTACATGACATTACACCATTATTTGGGCCTAGAGGAAGGCATTGGGAAGTAATAAGTAGATGATGGGTTGCTAGAGTGACAGAAGCTTAAACCCTAGTTTATGCGTTGCTTTGTAAGGGGCTGATTTGGATCCATATGTTTCATGCTATGGTTAGGTCTACCTTAATACTTCTTTTGTATTTGCGTATGCTTGCAATAGGGGTTAATCATAAGTGGGATGCTTGTCCAAGAAAGGGCAGTACCCAAGCACCGGTCCACCCACATATCAAATTATCAAAGTACCGAACGCGAATCATATGAGCGTGATGAAAACTAGCTTGACGATAATTCCCATGTGTCCTCGGGAGCGTTTTTCTCATTATAAGAACTTGTCCAGGCTTGTCCTTTGCTACAAAAAGGATTGGGCCACCTTGCTGCACTTTATTTACTTTCATTGCTTGTTACCCGTTACAAATTATCTTATCACAAAACTATCTGTTACCTACAATTTCAGTGCTTGCAGAGAATACCTAACGGAAAACCGCTTGTCATTTCCTTCTGCTCCTCGTTGGGTTCGACACTCTTACTTATCGAAAGGACTATGATAGATCCCCTATACTTGTGGGTCATCAAGACTCTTTTCTAGCGCCGTTGCCGGGTAGTGAAGCGCCTTTGGTGAGTGGAACTTGGTAAGGAAACATTTATATAGTGTGCTGAAATTTTCTGTCACTTGTTACTATGGAAACTAATCCTTTGAGGGGCTTGTACGGGGCATCTTCGCCCCAACCAGTAGAGCAAAGAGTTGCTCCTGAACCTACTGAACCTACTGAAAATGTTTACTTTGAGATTCCTTCGGGTATGATAGAGAAACTGCTAGCTAATCCCTTTGCAGGAGATGGAACGTTGCATCCCGATTTACACCTTATCTATGTGGATGAAGTTTGTGGATTATTTAAGCTTGCAGGTATTCCCGATGATGTTGTTAAGAGGAAGGTCTTCCCTTTATCTTTGAAGGGAGATGCATTGACATGGTATAGGCTATGTGATGATACGGGATCTTCGAACTATAAACGATTGAAGTTGGAATTTAACCAGAAGTTGTATCCTATGCATCTTGTTCATCGTGATCATAATTACATATATAATTTCTGGCCTCGCGAAGGAGAAAGCATCGCTCAAGCTTGGGGGAGGCTTAAGTCAATGTTATATTCATGCCCCAATCATGAGCTCTCAAGAGATATGATTATTCAAAAAATTTATGTTCGGCTTTCTCTCAATGATCTCACCATGCTCGATACTTCCTGTGCTGGTTCTTATATGCTAAAGACTACTGAATTCAAGTGGGACTTATTGGAAAGAATTAAACACAACCCTGAAGACTGGGGTTCCGACGATGATAAGGAGTCATCTATAACACCTAAGTTTGATTGTGTTAAATCTTTTATGGATACCGATGCTTTTCGTGGATTTAGCGCTAAGTATGGACTTGACTCGAGATAGTAGCTGCTTTTGGTGAATCTTTTGCTACTCACGTTGATCTCCCTAAGGAGAAGTGGTATAAATATAATCCTCCCATTGAAGTAAAAGTAGTTGCACCTATTACAGTTGAAGAAAAGACTGTCACTTATAATTATCCTATTGTTCCTACTACTTATGTTGAGAAACCTCCTTTTCCTGTTAGGATAAAGGATCATGCTAAAACTTCAACTGTTGTTCGTAAGAGTAATACTAGAGCTTATACACCTCCTGAGCAAATCAAAGTTGAACCTAGTATTGATATGGTTAAAGACCTCTTGGATGATAATTTAGATGGGCATGTTATTTATTTCTGTGGTGAAACTGCTAATATTGCTAGATCAGATGCTAAGATACATAGACCTGTTGTAGGCATGCCTGTTATTTCTGTTAAAATAGGAGATCATTGTTATCATGGTTTATGTGATATGGGTGCTAGTGCTAGTGCAATACCCTATGACTTATATAAAGAAATTATGCATGATATTGCACCTGCTGAAATAGAAGGTATTGATGTTACTATTAAGCTTGCCAATAGGGATACCATTAAGCCAGTTGGGATTGTTAGAGATGTTGAAGTCTTGTGTGGGAAAGTTAAATATCCTGCTGATTTTCTTGTTCTTGGTTCCCCACAAGATGACTTTTGTCCCATTATATTTGGTAGACCCTTCTTGAATATTGTTAATGCTAGGATTGATTGCAAAAAGGATGGTGTTACAATTGGCTTAGGGAATATGTCTCATGAGTTTAATTTTGCTAAGTTTCGCAGACAACCCCATGATAAAGAATCACCTAGTAAGGATAAGATTATTGGTCTTGCTTCTATTGCCGTGCCTCCTACTGATCCGTTAGAACAATATTTGCTACACCATGAAAATAATATGTTTATGGATGAAAGAAGGGAATTAGATAAAGTATTCCTTCAACAGGGTCCTATTCTGAAACACAACTTGCCCGTTGAAATCCTAGGGGATCCCCCTCCACCCAAGGGTGATCCCGTGTTTGAGCTCAAACCATTACCTGATAATCTTAAGTATGCTTATCTTGATGAAAAGAAAATATATCCTGTTATTATAAGTGCTAACCTTTCAGAGCAAGAAGAAGAAAGATTATTGAAAACTTGGAAGAAGCACGGTGCTGCTATCGGATATACTCTGGATGATCTTAAGGGCATTAGTCCCACTCTATGCCAACGCAAAATTAAAGTGGAGAAAGATGCCAAACCAATTAGAGATCGTCAATGATGATTGAATACTAAGATGAAAGAAGTGGTAAGAAAGGAGATACTAAATCTCCTTGAGGCAGGTATAATTTATCCCGTTGTTGATAGTGCTTCGGTAAGTCCTATCCATTGTGTTCCTAAAACAGGAGGTATTACTGTCGTTCCTAATGATAAAGATGAATTGATCCCGCAAAGAATTATTACAGGTTATAGAATGGTAACTAATTTCCGTATACTAAATAAAGCTACTAAGAAAGATCATTACCCTTTACCTTTTATTGATCAAATGCTAGAAAGACTATTCAAACGCACACATTTCTGCTTTCTATATGGTTATTCTGGTTTCTCTCAAATACCTGTGTCAGCGGAGGATCAATCAAAAACTACTTTTACTTGCCCTTTCGGTACTTTTGCTTATAGACGTATGCCTTTTGGTTTATGTAATGCACCTGCTACCTTCCAAAGATGCATGATGGCTATATTCTCTGACTTTTGTGAAAAGATTTGTGAGGTATTCATGGATGATTTCTCCGTTTATGGATCCTCTTTTGATGATTGCTTGAGCAACCTTGATCGAGTTTTGCAGAGATGTGAAGACACTAGTCTCGTGTTGAATTAAGAAAAGTGCCACTTTATGGTTAATGAAGGCATTGTCTTGGGGCATAAGATTTCCGAGAGAGGCATTGAAGTTGATAAAGCTAAAGTTGATGCTATTGAAAAGATGCCATGTCCCAAGGACATAAAAGGTATAAGAAGTTTCCTTGGTCATGCCGGTGTTTATAGGAGGTTCATTAAGGACTTTTCTAAAATCTCTAGGCCTCTGACTAATCTACAACAAAAAGATATTCCTTTTCTCTTTGGTGATGATTGTGTAGAAGCATTTGAAATACTTAAGAAAGCTTTGATCACTGCACCTATTGTTCAGCCACCTGATTGGAATTTACCCTTTGAAATTATGTGTGATGCTAGTGATTATGCTGTAGGTGCTGTTCTAGGGCAAAGAGTTGATAAGAAATTGAATGTTATCCAGTATGCTAGTAAAACTCTTGATACTGCCTAGAGAAATTATGCTGCTACTGAAAAATAGTTCTTAGGAGTTGTGTTTGCATGTGATAAGTTTAGACCTTATATTGTTGATTCCAAAGTTACTATTCACACTGATCATGCTGCTATTAAATATCTTATGGAAAAGAAAGATGCTAAGCCTAGACTTATTAGATGGGTTCTCCTGCTCCAAGAATTTGATTTGCGTATTATTGATAGAAAGGGAGCTGAGAACCCCGTTGCAGACAACTTGTCTAGGCTAGAGAATGTTCTTGATGACCTACTACCTATTGATGATAGCTTTCCTGATGAGCAATTAGCGGTCGTTAAAGCTTCTCGTACTGCTCCTTGGTATGCTGATTATGCTAATTACATTGTTGCTAAATTTATACCACCTAGTTTCACATACCAGCAAAAGAAAAAGTTCTTTTATGATTTAAGACAATACTTCTGGGATGACCCACACCTTTATAAAGAAGGAGTAGGTGGTGTTATTAGACTTTGTGTACCTGAGCATGAACAGGAACAGATCCTACGCAAGTGTCACTCTGAATCATATGGAGGACACCACGCTTGAGATAGAACTGCACATAAGGTATTGCAATCCGGTTTTTATTGGCCTACTCTCTTCAAAGATGCTCGTAAGTTTGTCTTGTCTTGTGATGAATGTCAAAGAATAGGTAATATTAGTAGACATCAAGAAATGCCTATGAACTATTCTCTTGTTATTGAACCATTTGATGTTTGGGGTTTTGATTATATGGGACCTTTTCCTGCCTCTAATGGTTACACACATATTTTAGTTGCTGTTGATTACGTTACTAAGTGGGATACACTACAAAAAAAGACACATCCGTGATATTTTGGGATGAACGAATTTTTTTCTGTCATACATATGACACTTCTATGACGATAATTGTGACAAAACCCGGTATCATCATAGATGTGGTGGGCTCCTACTTCTATAAAAAAAATCATGACAGAAAATGGGCTTTTCGTCCTGGGCGGGCCGGAGACGCAGCTGCATGACATTCTTTGGGCCGTCCATGACGGAAAAAACCGTGGTAGAAGCGAGGGCGAGGAATATTTCGGGGAGTTCCCGGTTAGGATGGGCGGTCGGGGGCCGAGCGATGCGTGTTTCTCTCGTACACGTACGCGCGTGTGTGCGAAGCGTTGGCTCTAACTGAACCCGAGCGAGGCGTTGGGCTCTAACTGAACCCGAGCGATTGCACTGCAGGCTATGCATTACTGAACCCGAGCAATCGATCCATGGCTGTTAACTGAACCCGATCGAGCGATTCCTTCACTACTACTGCTAACTGAAGCTGATTGATTGGATGAACAGTGAGCGTTGCGGGGGGGGGGGGATGAACAGTGAGCGGTGGCGTTGCCTCTGGATGAACAGGACCCTGTGGTGTGGAGAGCTGGATGAACAGTAGACGGTGGAGGGGTGCCCGTGGAGGGGTGGTTGAACAGAACCCCGTGGTGTGGAGGACTGGATGAACAGTAGACGGTGGAGGGGTGCCCATGGAGGGGTGGTTGAACAGTAGCCGGTGGAGTAGCACGCGGTGGAGGCTGGATGAACAGGAGCCCATGGAGGCTGGAGGAGGTCGATGGTGGATGAACAGTAGCCCGTGGAGGCTGGAGGAGGTCGACGGTGGAGATGAACAGTATCCCATGGAGTCCCGTTTTGCGGTACGCCACACCCCTCCCGATGAACAGGACCCCCATTTTGACAGTAGCGCTCCAACACAAGTCCGTTTCGTCTGTTTTGCGGTACGCCACACCCCTCCCGATCAACAGGACCCCCGTTTCGACCGTAGGAGGTCCGTTTCATCCGTTTTGCGGTACGCCACACCCCTCCCGATCAAACAGGACCCCCGTTTCGACCGTAGGAGGTCCGTTTCGTCCGTTTTGCGGTACACCACACCCCTCCCGATCAACAGGATCCCGTTCCGAATGTAGGAGGTCTGTTTCCTCCGTTGTGCGGTACGCCAGGCCTCGTTTCCATCGCCTGTAACGTCCAAGCCCTCCCGATGAACATGACCACGCATTCCGTTCCGACCCAGCCGGTTGGCTCCTACGCGTTCCATTGCCTCCCGATGAACATGACGCATTTCGTTGGCTCCCCATGAACACGACGCATTCCGTTGCCTTCCCATGAACACGACGCATTCCGTTGCCTCCCCATGAACACGACGACGACGTTGTTTCTCCGTTCCGACCCAGCCATGTACACGAGCCCTGGCCGTACATATGCACGAGTACTCGTTCGAGACCCTGCCCGTATGTACGTACGTGGCCGTATTTTCTTTCTTGCACCCTGGCCGCTGTACGTACGTGTACATGCTACATGCGCGCCTCTACTACAACACGTACGCGCCTCTACTACGACACGTGCGCGCCTCTACATCGACCAGTATATATGTACGTACACGTTCGCGACCAGAACGACAACGCTACATACGCTTCGACCAGGTGGGTCCCGACTGTCAGACACTTCCTTGCCTGCAAAGATGTAGCTGGTGGGTCCAGGCAGTCTGGGGGCGAATCGTTTTGGTTTTTTTTGCACGGACGCACTTCCTTGCGTGCGAAGGTGTAGCTGGTGGGTCCCAGCAGTCAGGGGGGAAACGTTTTTTTTCACGAAATACGATGGCCTGTCTGGTGGGTCCCTGCTGTCAGGTGGAGGAATAATTATTTTGCACGTAATAAGGAGGCACTTCCTTGCGGCCGCGGTGGACCCAGTTGTCAGCCTCTCCACGCACAGTACTCTTCCGATGGAAGTCGGTGATTGACCATGTTGACCACGCCGTGCCGAGGGCACCACGGCGGTGGATGACGGCGAGGCCTAGGAAGGGGACAACGCGGAGTCGGGGAAGACGCAGCAGTGGATGCCCACGCGAAGAGGAGTACGAGGGTTCACTGGTTCGGCTGCGGTGTGAGGCTGCCGTCGCCACAGAGTAACAGGGGGTGTGGGTGAGTAGAGGGATGGCCTGGCCAGCGGTGGGAGTAGTAGGGGCGGTGAGGCCTCCGCGGCATCACAGCCAGCCATGGGAGGCAGGAGCATGCGGCACGACCGGCGCTGCTTTGGGCGGCTGGAGCACGAAGACCAGAGGTTGAAGAAGCACTACGGCCGTTGGATGGACATCGTACGGTCACTGGAGCTAGAATCGTTCATATTGACTAAGTTGACAAAGCCCTCCGTCCCCGTAAACTTAGTAGGCCCACAAGTCAGCCTCCCACCAAGGTGAGTCCCAGCTAGCAGGGGAAGTATTCATTTTTTTGTGCGTAATAAGGAGGCATTTCCGGTGGGTCTGAGCTGACAGCGTGGGGAACGTTTTTTCGCGAAATACAGAGACCCTTCCGGTGGGTCCTAGCTATCAGGTGGAGGAATCATTATTTTGCACGTAATAAGGAGGCATTTTCCTGTGTGGGCCCCTACTGTTAGCCTCTTCTGATGGCTGTTGTTTGTTGACCATGTTGACCTCGCCACGCCGAGAGCACAAACACGGTGGACGAGGGCGAGGCCCAGGAAGAGAACCACCCCGAGCCGGCGAAGCCACCGCAGCGGATGCCCACGCTGAGGGGAGAACGAGCGCTGACCGGTCGGTTGCGGGGTGAGGCTGACGTCGCTGGAAAATAACAGGATGTGTGGGTGGTTAGAAGGATGGCCTGGTAGGAGCACAGCCAACCACGGGAGGAGGGAGCAGGCAGTCCGGCTGGCGCTGGTTTGGGCGCTGGAGCAGGAAGATCAGAGATTGAAGAAGCACGGTGGCCGTTGGATGGACATCCAACAGTCACTGCTGTGTGTTGACTAAGTTGACAAAGCCTTGCGTATGCGTCAAAAAAATTAGGACATCGTCATCGTCAACCTAGTAGGCCCAGAAGTCATCCTCCAAATCTGTGGAAAACAACATACAACCCATTAGCCATTATTTTCAATAATTTACAGCCCATTTGCTAATCTTAAGGATATTTGAAGCCCATATTCTTTTTATTAGCATTACAGACCGTATATTCTGGGCACTGCTAAAAATTCAATGAAATTTTGCATATTTCGGTGGGGTCCGAACTCTTTTCATCACGAAATTTCGAGTCATGTTAAAAATAATTTTCAAAAAATTATATCAAAATAAAATTCAAAAAACAATTCTCCGCAAAAAATGAATGAAATTTAGAATCTTAACTAGCAAGATGCCCGTTCGTTGCACGGAACATGAAGATGCATTTGTATGAGTAGTTTATCTTGTGGGAGAAAAGATGATATTTTAATGTAATTGCCAGTTGGCTTTGGTTTTTATAAGAGTAGAGAGTAGAGAAATCCTGAAAAATGATATTTTAGTGCAATTGCCGGTTGGCTTTGGTTTAAAAATTTACAGCCCATTTCTTACAACTTATAGCCCATTTTTTGGGGAAGCCCATCTCTTACTACTTACATCCCTCATCGTCTTGAAAGATTTGCAGCCCAGCAGGGCTGAGAAAAGCAAGTAGGCCTCGGTTTTGGTATTCTCCAAAAAAAAGAACTGGGCTAGCCAATTTCAGAAAGAAAAATATATCAACTGGGCTCATCATGTGCTTAATAAAAGCGTAAGCGTGGGCTAGACGGGCCACAGCCCCCGCACAACGCGCAGTTGAGCTCCGTCTCTGAAACTGAAAAACAACTGGGCGAGCTGCTGGGTCCCTGGTGTTATCCGCTCGTTGCGTAATTTTCTCGTTTATTGACTACATTAACAATGGCGTGGAACCTAGTTGTCAAACAATTAGGGGGAAGTATTTTTTGGCTTGTAATAAGCGAGGCACCTGCTTGCGAAATGCAATGACCCTGGTGGGTCCCTACTGTCAGCCTCTCCACGTACAGTCATCTCCTGATTCCTCTTGGTTGTTGACCATGTTGACAACGCTAGACGGCAGCAGGCACAGCGAGCTAACCAAGGCGGAGAACGACGGCAAGGCCTCGGACGGGAACGAACAGTAGCCATGGAAGATGCGGCAGTGTGGTGGCAGGTGGAGGGGAGTACGAGGGCAACAACATGCAAGTCAAGCATACAAACGGTACAAAAAACCCAAGGATTAATTGTTCATCAAATTTTTAGACAAAACCCAGATTGAACATGACAGTAACATCTAACCCAACCACTCTTTTTTGCAGTGACAAACAAATGGATCGGTCTGATCCATAAGTCAACATCCTGTGCAAAAAAAATTATTTTAGGATGTCTACAACTTGTTGTAAATAGAAGCCGAGCATGTTTCGAAGCCCATTTATCCACCTGAAACTTTTTTTTTTGCTGTTCAACATGTTCGTCCGTGAGAAATCTCTTGCTGTAAAAATTAAGCCTCATGGACAATAGTAACCTCGCATTCAACAGGAAGAATGTGACAAAGCTTCTGTTTGCATGGTTGGATGCATATCGTCCCATCGTTATTGTCCTCAAACGAATGTCATGAGAACTGAGGAAATATGTGGTTCTGCCTAAGTAGACATGAAGATTGAAAACAGTTAAGGTCTGAAAAAAGAGTATGTTGAAAGAACGACAGCTGAACAGTTAATTCTTGTACAATATATACGGGCTTTCAATGTGCATGAAATCATCACCTCTATGTATAAATTCTCCAGAGATTGAAAGCATCGCAGCAAGCCAATAGTTATGTCCAGATCAAAACTATACATTCTGATATATATGATCTTTATAGAATCCAGCAGCATTGATAGGCTATCAATGGACGAACTCTTCATTGAGCATATAACATAATATTAGTACCCAAAGTGTACTCCAAGATGATATAAAACTTATGCGCACAAATGAAAAATGCAGCATATGATTGCAAATGTGTAGATGATAATATACGGTACCTGAAAAGGTGAGGAGCCAAACACCAACTCCTTGTGATTATTAAACGGGTCACGAATTATACCCAAGGTCTCCAGTTTGGGCGCAGAGATGACATTTATTTCTGAAGGTGTATAACAATTATGAAGGAGCAACCTTTCAAGTGAAGGGGCATCTTCGATGATGAGCTGCTGTCCTTCAAAACAAATTCCAATGCTTTTAAGGTGAGGCGACTTTATTTGGAGACAACTGATACTGATTTCTATTCCCAAAACAATCAGCAAGCTCTCCAGGGCAGGGCAACTGGAGTGGATGATGTTGTGCAGTGAGGCCTCCGACAGATAAACCACCACAAGCGAATTTTTTTAGTAGTGGGAGTCGAAGCATTTGTACCAGATCGTCTGGTAGATGGCACCGGGCGAAGGTGGCGGTGTGGAGAGAGGAGGAAAACTGCGAGATGGACAACAGTGGTGTGGGCACGAATTCTTGGTATGTTCATGGTATGAAACTTTCATGGTAATGGTAGAACTCAAACTTCTATAGTTTTCTGAATTCAGGGGATGTCAGCCAAGCGTCCACCTTGCCGGTATGGACAACAGGTAGCTTGTCGGTATGCAGAGGCATTGAACGGGGCCTTGCTGGGGAGAAGAGACGATGGCTCTCTGGAGATCAAATTCAGGAAGGACAGATATCTGACGACAGTCGAGATTGAGGGGCGCGGTGTGCCATAGAGGGCGCCACCGAGTTGAGAGGACTTGTGTGCGGCAGCAATCCTTGGTGGGGAGAAGCGAGATGATCTCCTGAAGGATGACGCCCGGGAGATCACTGATGCGGTCCACCGGAGATTCTACCGGTTCCTTAGATCCGGGTGGGGGGGGGGGGCGGCTCGCCGCTTCTCCCCATGCTACCGGGTGCGGGATCTACAACCGGTGTCGCCGCTGGCGGGAGCCTCATCTTCTTGGTGCTGGGGCCAGCCGACTCCATTTTCCTTGTGGGCATCGTGCCGAGCTCATGGGTTTGAGCAGAGTAGCCAGAGACGAGCCTAGTGGCAGTGCGAGTGGGGAAGAAGGAGGGATGGGGATTTCTGTAGGAGTGGAAGAAGAGGAGCAGGTGTTTTCTGTACGAGTGAGGAAGAAGGTGAGCGGGGTTTTCTGGATGAGTGAGGAAGATTGGGGAGAGGGGGGAATTGGGTGGGGAGACGGAAGCGGGAGAGCGAGTTGTTCGTGTTTATAAGGCCCACCGCACTAACTACTTGCTTTTTCCCAAGAACCGCTCTCTTCTTTTGCGTTGCTGCATTGAAGCTGGCGCATGGGCTTGGCTGACTGGCCATGCATGCGGGATGCATGTGCCCGCCGGCCACTTCATGCGCCTGGTTTGTTACTAGGCCTATTTAATAGGGTGGTTATGGAGTAAATAAAGGAGATTTATTTTCTTTGTGTGCATCCACCAAATTAGAGGATGCGGTACTGGATGCAGACACTCACATTAAACTAACATTCAGAAGAACAAAAGTTCAGCATGTCTATGCATCTCAATGATTCACCATACTATAACCAATATACAAAGATGTGAGAAGGTGTGGAAATAAAGAAAATCGATCGATGCTTCTCTGAGCAAAGGGCCTCCCTGCGCACGCATTAATTTCCTGGGCATGCTTGTTTCTTCTCAATGTTGCAAGCACTTTGAGCATGTTGGCAACTCCACAGCTAGCTAGCTGCCTCATCTTGCAATTGATGCTGACACATTTGCAGCAAACACATGAGGCAATAGAGATGACTCAACATGGGTCCATATTGTGCAGTTCCCCTGATATCATATTCATTGTCCTGAATCTGAAAAGATAGGAAAACAGTAGCTATACTTAAACGGTGTTGCAAAACAGTAGCACATATCAATAGCTCGGCATGACAAAACACGATCATCTGGATGAAGGGGATACTGACCTGCCTAAGGAAGTTTACATATAATTTCATAAGTCCTTGGTTGATTTCCACCTTCGGTTGCACTGCTTGTTTGCTCCTCCACACATGACAGGATCGTTCCGCACTGCATTCAGCAAGTCAACGTACGAATAAGCTAATTTCATATTGCGGTGGTCATTGTACCTAGTTACGAATGTAGGAGCACCATGAGGTTAGCTGACAGCAGGTAGATTTGGCCATATAAATTTTGTGCGGTGCTACCAAAATTGAGGTTTGTATCCCTTCCCATTACGAGAATTCTTCTTGAAGTTGGTAGAATGTGACGGCTTGTTCTTTGCATCAAACTTGCCTTTCCCCTGAGATTTGTTCTTGTTGTTTTGGGACTGGTTGGGCTAGAAGTTCTTCTCGTGTACCATGTGGGCACTAGAAGCTCCCTCAGCGACCCGAGCACGTGTGTCTTTTGCTCTTGCCTTCTCCTCAAAATCAAGAGTGCTAATGAGATCCAAAACAGAAAACTCATGTCTCTTGTTTTTCAGAGAAGTAGCAAAATCGTTCCACGAAGGTGGAAGCTTGGCAATGATGGTCCCAGCAACAAATTTGTCCGACAACACACACATAAAGTACTCAAGTTCCTTAGAGAGTGAATGTATCTCATGAGTCTGCTGAACAACAGAGCGCTCATCAGTCATCTTGTAGTCACATAATTGCTCCATGACGTACAACTCGTTGCCAGCGCCCGAGGGCCGAAATGTAGCCTCGAGCGCAGCCCACATGTCTTTGCCGCTATCAAATGACAAATATGAATCCACAATGGAATCATCAAGAACACTCAGCAGGGCTGCTTTGAAGAGGGTATCCATGTTCTGAAAAGCTTCTTGCTATGTAGGATTAAGATTGCCCTCAGGCTTACCCTTAGTGGCGCCATAGCAGTACATGATCTGAAACCAATATACTGCTCTTGTGCACCACCTTTTATATTGCACCCCCTTAAAAGTAGGCGGCTTCAAAAGCACAGCAAAACCACTCGGAGTAAATTGCCTGTAATCAGATTTTTGGATCGGATTGTTGAATATATGAGCAATTTAGTATGAGATTTAATCTGAATCAGCAGTAAATAGATGATGACGAGAATTGCAAACATCAAAGTAATGATGCAGACTAAACCAGGAGGACAGAATCACATACTGTACAACGGGAGCAGAACCGATGTGGTTGATGTTGTCACTCATGTCGTTGATGTTGTCACTCATGTCGTTGATGAAGAGGTTACCGAGGTCGGGGAAGAAGGCTGTCATTGAGGAAGTCGTCGCTGGCAGCAGTCACACGAGTGTGCTCCCCAAAAACCTGATCGCCCCTCTCCCATACAAGATCACGAAAGGCGGGGTTCAGAGGATTGCTGTCCCTTCTCGTGGTGCACGCCGGAAGGAGGGCTGGAGAAGAATTGCGTGGCGGCGCTATGTGACGCCCCCGGTTTAATCGTACACTAATCATGCACGCAAATGTGTACGATCAAGATCAGGGACTCACGGGAAGATATCACAACACAACTCTAAAACATAAATAAGTCATACAAGCATCATAATACAAGCCAGGGGCCTCGAGGGCTCGAATACAGGTGCTCGATCATAGACGAGTCAGCGGAAGCAACAATATCTGAGTACAGACATAAGTTAAACAAGTTGCCTTAAGAAGGCTAGCACAAACTGGGATACAGATCGAAAGAGGCGCAGGCCTCCTGCCTGGGATCCTCCTAAACTACTCCAGGTCGTCGTCAGCGGGCAGCACGTAGTAGTAGGCACCTCCGGTGTAGTAGGGGTCATCGTCGACGGTGGCGTCTGGCTCCTGGACTCCAGCATCTGGTTGCGACAACCAGAAAGAAGGGAAAGGGGGAAAAAAGGGGGGGAGAAAGCAACCGTGAGTACTCATCCAAAGTACTCGCAAGCAAGGAACTACACTACATATGCATGGGTATATGTGTAAAGGGCCATATCAGTGGACTGAACTGCAGAATGCCAGAATAAGGGGGGATAGCTAGTCTTATCGAAGACTACGCTTCTGGTCACCTTCGTCTTGCAACAAGCAGAAGAGGGTAGGTCGAAGTCCTCCAAGTAGCATCGCATAGCATATCCTACCCGGCGATCCTCCCCTCGTATCCCTGAGGGAGAGCGACCACCGGTTGTATCTGGCACTTGGAAGGGTGTGTTTTATTAAGTATCCGGTTCTAGTTGTCATAAGGTCAAGGTACAACTCCAAGTCGTCCTGTTACCGAAGATCACGACTATTCGAATAGATTAACTTCCCTGCAGGGGTGCACCACATAACCCAACACGCTTGATCCCATTTGGCCGGACACACTTTCCTGGGTCATGCCCGGCCGCGAAAGATCAACACGTCGCAGCCCCACCTAGGCAAAACAGAGAGGCCAGCACGCCGGTCTAAACCTAAGCGCACAGGGGTCTGGGCCCATCGCCCATAGCACACCTGCACGTTGCGAGGGCGGCCGGAAGCAGACCTAGCCTAGCAGGCGTTCCAGTCCAATCTGGCGCGTGCCGCTCCGTCGCTGACGTCTGAAGTGCTTCGGCTGATACCACGACGTCGGGATACCCATAACTACTCCCACGTAGATGGTTAGTGCGTATAGGCTCGTAGCCGACTCAGATCAAATACCAAGATCTCGTTAAGCGTGTTAAGTATCGGCGAACGCCGAACAGGGCCAGGCCCACCTGTCTCCTAGGTGGTCTCAACCTGCCCTGTCGCTCCGCCACAAAGTAACAGTCGAGGGCCGTCGGGAACCCAGGCCCACCTCTACCGGGATGGAGCCACCTGTCCTTTCAGCCCCCTCGTCAGAATCACTTGCGGGTACTCAATGAGCTGACCCGACTTTAGTCACCATCTGTATAGTATGTATGTATGTATAGTATATACCCATGATCACCTCCCAAGTGATCACGGCCCGATAGTATAGCAAGGCAGACTGACAAGAATGTAGGGCCAATGATGATAAACTAGCATCCTATACTAAGCATTTAGGATTGC
>NC_057795.1:434820602-434821473 GCF_018294505.1 Triticum aestivum | reverse complement strand
GAACTGGTCAGCAGCAGCGTCGGTCTCGTAGTCTACCGGAGAGAAGAGGGGGGGAGAAATAATGAATACAGAGCAAACAAAGCACCACAAAATATATCAAGGCAATACGCGGTGTTCGGTGTGCCCTAACGCGGTAGTAGGTGATACCGGTGAAGGGGGGAAAACCCCCGGGAAAGTATTCCCGGTGTTTCGTGTTTTCGGGCAGAGGAGCCGGAGGGGGAAAGTTGCGGGTTCGATAGGTTAGGGGTGTGTGGTGGACGAACGGACCGCGTATCCGGATTCGTCACGTCGTTCTGAGCAACTTTCATGTTGAAAATATTTTAATCCGGGTTACAGATTAAAAGATATGATTTTCTAAAGATTTTATTAATTTCTAAAATTTAATTAATTATTTATTTAATTCGAAAATGGATTTATGACGTCAGCATGACGTCGTGCTGACGTCAGCAGTCAGCGTTGACCGTTTGACCTGGTCAACCTGACATGTGGGTCCCGTGGGACCCACCTGTCATACACTGTTAGGTTTAATTAGGGTTTAGTTTAATCCTAATTACAGTTTAGTTAATTTAATTAGTGATTAGGTTAATCTAATCAGGATTAATTAACTTGATTAATTACTTACTTACTTAATTAATTAACTAATAATTTTATTAAATCATTTTTAATTTTATTAATTATATTTATTGTTTTTATTTATTTTGTTATTTATTTATTATTATTTTTTAATCCCCTTTTTTTTAACGTTCTGGGGCGGGGCCCCCTTGTCATTGGCCCCGGGGGCCTTAGCGGATCGGGCGCAGGGGCTCAGCCCGAACGGGTGCTAGCCCGCGGGGGCGCCCCCAACCGGGCAACAAAGGGCGGCTGGAGGGCG
>NC_057795.1:434816812-434819736 GCF_018294505.1 Triticum aestivum | reverse complement strand
CACCGGGCGACGACCGGGGGATCGGCCCCGATCCGATCTGGATCGGGGGGAGAGGGAGAGACGAGGGAGTGAGGGGGGAGGGGGGTTGGTTCGGTTAGGGTTTCGGGGTGGAGTGAGGATATGGGGAGTGGCCGGCTGGGCCGGTGGTCGACTGGGCCGGCCTGCTGGGCCGAAGCCCAGTGGGGGGGGGCCTTCTCTCTTTCCTTTTTTTTTTGCTTTGCCTTTTCTTTTTACTTTTATTTTCTATTTTATGTGTAGTTTTCTTTTATTTTAGTTTTACAAAATACACCAATGGTTCCTAAATTGGTATTGCTTATACATACTACTGCCACATTAATTTGGGTAACTAAATAAAATAGTTTAATATTTTATTTATTGTACAAGGAATTCAACTAATTGTCTTTGCTACTGTTTAAAACATTTTAGATTATTTTACACTTTTATAAAAGTGTGGTTTCTCCACCATACTTACTTATGCATTATTTGGCTCACTCCGAACATTTCAGTTTCAATATTTGAAATCTTTTATTGTTTGCTTGATTTTGAATTTGAACGCGAATCGGTTTCGAACTAACGCGAGATTAGCAACTATAATCGAGGTGACGTGGCATCACTAGCGGAGGGTTACTGTAGCTTAATTATCCGGGCGTCACACGCTAAGATCTGGAATGGTGCGAAACCATATGATACAACGGTGGCTAGGGTAGAGCATGTCAGGTCACTCGTGCGAGTATAATAGTAGGCCTTTGGCCCCCAAACCCCACATCCAAGTCAATAATAGCTAAAAAAAGTCAATAATAGCCCCACCAAGGTTTGTCTCAAAAAACAGAGTAATTAAGGCGTTCGTTAGTCCCTTTAGTATAAATACAATATCATTAATAATGGACCCACCTTTTGTCTCACAAGGTATGTTGGAGTACAACCGGCTACTCGTTTACAATCCACTTCTCTTCTCTCTCCTCTTCTCTCTCCTTCAACTAAGCACAAATACTATATTTAAATACTTATAGCCTACTTATGTCATCTAATTGTAGTACTTGCTCTAAAGTTACTATCCACTGTGTAGTCTGAAATGCCGGGCGTGCAGCGGGTGGTGCCCTCGGTCGGCGCGCCACTTCAACGGCGGAAGCAGTGAGAGGTCGCGTCGCCCTGACTTGCCATCAATGTGGAGCGCAGGGCTTAGCTGGCGCCGGGCGGGAAGCGCGCGCGGGAGGGGTGAGGGGTTTTTGTTGGGCCAAGAAGGTGAGAAGCCAACTTGGGATCGGTCCGGACGGGGAAATATCATGTGCTCCCATACTCTGCATATGACACTAGTCTATGTTATTACTCACTCCTTTCTGGTTTATAGAGATATTTAGAGTAACATAGTAATATGTTACAATACAAGTTACTCCCCACTATGACCAGCCTAGGCCTCTCCCAATGCTCCACCATGTATAGCTGCTAAGCCTGCCACGTTGGCATAAAAATATGATGTGGCACCAATAAACTAAACACCTATGCATTGAAGACTTGAGTTACTAAGCCATTTAATGCACTTAGCACCTCATCTAAAGAGCATTAATAGTATAGCCAGCTGCTGGCTATAAGCCAGTGCCATGTCATATACAACCCATCTTATAGTCAACATGTACAATAGTAGATCAAAAGAGTGTACTACTACTTTTTTATTCTGTGGCCCACCTTTCATTCTCACAAAGTGCCTGGGAGCACGTGCTAGAGCTGGCTCTTCACGAAGAGCCTGCTTACCTTCTCTCTCCTCTTCTCTTTCCTCCAACAAAGCAGAAATATACTAGTTTATTCCTTATAGCCCGCTGACTCAGCTCTATTGTACTTGCTCTAAGAACATCTAAGCACTTACTAGCACCCCCTTGACCGTGGACCTTGACGGTGTACGTCACCTTGTGTCTCATAATTTTCCTCGTCATCATCTGAGTCCTAGAAGATCTCACCCACATCATCATTAGCATGCAGCCGCCTTGATAGACAACGTGCGCAGAAGGAGTAGAGGCGACTGGGGACGCACCACCACCACGTCGTGGGCACTCCTTATGTGCTTGTGTGCGTGCAACGTGCGTGTTTTTCCATCGGTGCTAGCTCTAAGGCCGAGGTTGCGGTCGTCTTCATCTCCGACTAGTAGTTGAGCAATGACGGTAAAGAGGTGCTGCAAGAGATGCATATGCGCCGTTGTGTGTGAGCTTCGCCGTAGCACGACGAACCGGACGTCGCCGCGGATGGCACACACCTCCATGCAGCCGAGTGTGTGTGCATGCATGTGTTATTCACGTGCATTCTGCGGCCGAGCATGTGTGCATGGACATCTTGTGTACGTGCGTTGTGTGCTCCATGTTGTGTGCGTATGTGCATGAGTTGGATCAGATGGAGTTAGTGTGTTGGCTTGTGTACATGCGTGGCTGCATGCGTCCTATACATGCGTGGCTTGTTGCGTGATTATCAATAATTCAATATAAACTACTCCCCCGTTCCTAAATATAAGTCTTTCTAGCCATTTCAAATAGACTACAACATACATATGTATGTAGACATATTTTAGAGTGTAGATTCACTCATTTTGTTTTGTATGTAGTCCCTTATTGAAATATCTAAAAAGACTTATATTTGGGAATGGAGGGTGTATAAAACATCTTCAACTTAGGATCTTGATGTACCGTTTCTAGTGGTTAGCGAAATGTTCATGTTCTTTTATTTGTTTATAGGTGGGCAGGCGAAAAAAACAGGGGAAAATGTGCAAGGTTCCTTGCAGATGCTCCACCGCGAGGTTCCTTGCTCCTCATCGGTCGTTGAGAATCTATGCTCTTCAACTCTTTTCTTTTACGTGAGCTATGTTCATCCTTTTCCCAACACGCGAGACATCTAGCATCAAGGTGCACGTGTCATGCAAGAAAATGGAGATAATTAGATAA
>NC_057795.1:434811017-434816530 GCF_018294505.1 Triticum aestivum | reverse complement strand
CGGGGGGAAACCCTTTTTCGTAAGTGAGTCGTGCACTTCGATGGCACCTACGCAATATTTTTTCTCCTCGATGGCACGTGAATAGTGCACCTACTCAACGACGGAGCACGGGATGGTAGCAATGACATGGTTAACCCTTTTTTGGAGAGAGTACGTACTACTAGTAAATAACTTTGATGTGTCCCGTCAACTCGCAGAACGACGAGAAGCTTGATTACGCCTTCTCCCTCGCCAACGCGTGCGCGGTGGCTCGCAGCATGAGGAGAAACTTTTGCTTACAAGCGGTGGATGTGCAATAGTTCATTTGGTGTCAGATTGTCAGAAGCACTACTGTAGAACCATCGACTTCCGGAAGAGGCGAAGAGCCAAGCACAAGGTCACCTACTAACCTTAGGCTAGGCGTAATGGGAGTAACATAAGTAGGGGTACCTCCTTTTTTTTATTCCAGAAACGACCACACGCGAATATCAAGGTGCTAGTTACGTAGAACAAATTTCCTGCAGTCCATGCTTAGCCCTCCTCTATCTCTCTTCTCAGCGAGCCAGCGGACGCGCGGAGCCCATCGTCTGTTTGCTCACATGCGGTCCCACATGTCAGTGAAAATGCAAGAGGACCCATTGAAGCTGCACATCTTTCACCTCGACGTGCTGGTGATGAAAAACAAATCCAATAAAGATCTTCGGTGGCCACTTTTGGAGTTACTCAAGAGTAGTAAGATTCTATTTACAGTTTAACCCAAGATGCACATCTCGTGGCTTCAACTACCACTCTATTTTCTTTCATTACACGACCTGGATGCTGGATGTCCCACGTGTCGGCAAAAGGAGGAAGAACCCGACCAAATCTTCGGTTGTGCTCTCGGATTAGACTAGTTGTGCTAACTTAAAAAATTTATTGTGTACTCCCTCCGTTCCAAAATACTTGACTTCCATTTGTCCAAAAATGGATGTACCTATATACTAAAACATGTCTAGGTACATATATATTTTGACAAATAGAAGGCATGTATTGTGCAATGGTGGGAGTAGAATGGATGCAAGTTTTTGTATTGGGAAGAAGAGTACATTCATATATTGATAGAGCGTTGGAGTTGGCCTTACAAGTGGGACCGCAGTTGAGGAAACCGACTATCGACAAACCCCCACCTCGCCCACTGTTCAATGGCTGAGTTAGAGAAATGATGAGGTTGAAGAGATTGCTTTAGCACGGACTCCAAGAAATACGGTGTCAGATGGAAGTCATGCTGGTGGCGTGTGCCGTACTCCTGGACGTGAATGCTTGTTCTGGCCCATGCCACCCTACTACTCCTACGACTTACTGTGTAGTACTAGTATCGAGGATTCGAGGTGCTGGTTACGTACAATATGGCTACAGTAAAAACACCCGCACGATGCGCTAAGCATGTGAAGCTAGTACAAATAGTGTACTACTATTGTTGATTGGCCTCATCCGATAACTTGTTGCAATGCACGTACAATTATGTATTCGGAAAATATTTTTTTGCCTCGTCGCAGCACTCACTCACAGAAGCAACTCGAAAGCCATTCATAAATTTAGTAAGTTTATCATAGGCATATCATTTTATTACATACAATAGGTCATCAGCCCACATCGACAACGAGGATACATTATAAATACTAAAGTTTTCACCACACAACAAATAACAAGCAATGAAATGAACTTCAACTCAACCATTCCTCGGCGTTGGAAATGCTTACTTTGAACCACAAGTGATTCTCTGGGACGGGCCATCTATTGTCGATCTCGAGACCAACGCAGGACTGATCATCCAGGCTGAAGCGTCCTACTATATCAGTACCAGGGTGGGGAACCACCCTAATGTCCAAGGTATAGACACAGTTGCTTCTCATAAATGGTAGTAACATTGTGTTAACAGCAGTTGGATCGCCTTTCACCATCATCGGATAGTTTTGCCCAAGGAAGAGCGAGTATTCTCCAAGACTATCAATTTTGTACCAGGGAGAAGGTGTTGGCGCTAGCACACTAGTATCCATCCCGGATACCACGCAACGGGTGTTGGAATAGCTCCGGAGAGTGCGACCATGGGAGACAACACGTGCTCCCTCAGCAGTAACATCATCAGTGGGCTGTATACACACAAGAAGAGGTGATCCATCGGAATTAGTTGCCAGGCGCCACTGAGTATATACGTTCTGCTCATCCTCATGCTCGTGATCATCACCATCGCCATCTCCCCCTTGGTTATAAAAAATTTCAAGTATAGGTGGTGGAATGTTCATAGGACCTTGGAAACACAAGAAGAAGGTTAATTAGTAAAGGGAAACTTGCTAACCCGCATGCATGTGGATGAAACAATTATAATTATGGTGGAAGACAAACGTACCAAAACTACGAGGATCCCATGCAAAAACAGTGCCATGAGCGGTGGAAGCAAACACAAGACCCTCGTATTGAATTGCATCACAGTGCACATCCGTGTATAGAAACTGATTTTTGAGCAATATCCATCGAGTCAAACCACAAGGGACGGCAACAAGCTTGTCGAAGATAGCAACAACTTCATAGTTGTTGTAATTCCAAGAGTGGTTGGGAACTCGACAAATTGCTATCTTCCGTAGAAGACAGTCACCATGATCGTATTTGAACGTGCGTACAATACCGGTGTGCTCAACCTCTGGGCAGTCTGCTGAGATTTTTGGAAGTGGAACCTGGTCACGAGTGTACACGTTCACAAGTTCCCGCTCGTAGTTGGACCCAATGTAAACAACCCAATCTCCATTTGCGCCTGTCCAAGCCTTGCCTTCAAGCGATGGCATCTTAACATCATACGTATCATTATCAAGCGGCATCAACTTGCACAGGGCGAGGCCTCCATCGTGCCGACGCCAGTCATCAGGGTCACGGCGAAGAAGATAGGGGAGATCAAACCGCTCCTTACGCTTGGGTTCCTTGTAATGATGTTATTAGTTGAGTCGAGAATGGGCTTGAACGAACCTGCCATGCTAGCCGAGGTGATGACGTTGTACCGATCAATGAGTTCCTCCACCATGTCATCTTTCAGATCGGGGCAAGAATAACGGTGTCATTTCCGGCTTGTTCCCTCCATGGAGAAGACGATCGAACAATGGCAGAAGAAAGGGTGAAGGGCTGGAGGAAAATGGAGGAGGGAGAGGAAGAGCGTGCGATAGCAGTTCCAAATCGAGAGGGAAAGGCGAAGAGTCGGTGGACGGTTGCCAGTTTGCCATGGTTCATGAAGAGGCGCCCCGGCCTACACGTCCATTTGGAAATACTCCTACTACTCGTTGTCATCTCACTGAAATGTTGGAACGGGACCACATTTCAACGAAACATGGTGTGTAATTTCTCGTGCAAAATGCGATCTGGCCGCGTTGGCCCGAGGTGCCGCATTAGTTTTTTTTGAAAGTTTGCCGCATTAGTTATCGACCTTTATTTTTTTAACATGCAGTCTGAATGGATAGCTCCTGTGGTCATCACACGTGAGCGGATATAGTGATGGTTGATTTGCCCAAGCAACTTATTACTGTGGGAATATGGGAGTACCAGCGGATTCAAGGAACAGAGAAATGATGGTTGCTTCATCCGAGCAACTTACTGTGGCGAAGGTGCGGCTCTGTGATTTGACTGCTCACTAGTCATTACTACTGCAGCGCAACGACCGGGGTGAATCTTTCCCTGAAGTTGTGTTGTGCACTCAATATTGTTGCATGGCAGGTGGAGCCGGATGAAGGATGTCCAACATGTCGGTGAAACGAAGTTGAATTGTTTCTGGCATTGATATCAATCCTTCAGGATTTGTTTATATGTACGCATAATTTAGATGAAATTGTACTGTGATGCTATGAAGGTTTCAACTTTGGTTCCCGTGGGAAAAAAGGTTTCAACTTAGGATTCATGTGTCTTGCATCGAGATTATCTCGTTACAACATTCCATGAAATACAAATGAAACTACCATGGCTAATGCATCTCAATGGTTCGCAGATCAGCGCCAATATTCACATCACAACTGAAGACAAAGTTGTGAGAAGGTGTACAAATAAAGAAAAAAAAATTGATCGATGCTGTTCGTAGGCATAGCTCCATTTCCTTGGCACAATGTTCATTGCTTGGCAGCTAGTTTCACCCAGCTCTGTAGCCAAAAAAGAGGTGTATGAAGGACACCACAATCCGATCATTTTGTGCAGCTCCACTAAAATCGAGCAGACCATCCCTGTTTGCAAAGATATCCAGTCAGTGTGATTACAATAATAGTGGAACTAGATGATGAAACATAACACTCATAAATAGAAGCCGATCACCTCTATGATCTCTCTTTAGGACTAACTTCTTGTTGGAGAAGATTAGGCACGAAGTTGGATGAGGAGGATAGCAAAACCAATCTCCCTTTCCGCAGTCCCACAGAAATGTAAAAACGTTGCACGTGTGACATTTTGGCCAAACTGCACAAAACACTCTTCAAAAAAGTGATTTGTGCAGTTCACCAAAAGGTCGCAATAGCAACGAGGTGAAAATGGATAGCCCTGTTTGCAAAAGGAGGTCAAAAGGAAACAATTACTTCCCAATAACACGAGTTGAAGACACATACGCCGACAAAAAAGAAGCATGTTCCATGTAAAATGGGATGGATAGCACATGGTGGTTTATCAAAAATGGTTTGAGGACGAGATTGCAAGATGGAAATTACGCCGGCCGAGATACAGTTTAAGCAAACAACTAAAGAAGATCCACATGCAGCAATGTGGGAAGATGGGTAGTGGAGCAAGGCCGGAGGAAGCTATACCTAAGGGTCGCCGGGATGTTACTAGGAGGGCGCCGATGGCCGGGATCTGCCCATACTGCGACAATGCGCCGAGCTTGGTCAGAGAGAACGGCGGGTACCGCAGATCGAGACGAGCTGCCTCAACACCGTCGAACAGAGAGACGATGCACATCCTCCCTTTCTGCTGGTGGACGGGATGCGGCCGGATCACTGACCAACACTGAGAGAGAGAGGCCACGGCTGCCTTGTGTGAGATGGTGTGACGAGAGACAAACCCATTTTTCCATTTTCCCCACGGAAATCATTTTATATTCTAGGCATGGTACCCGACCCTCCTTCGAGTAAACAACCGCTACACGCGTCAAATTATCACGTGGGCTGCCTTTTCGTACAGAAACGAACTCCACCATGAACCCGCGCGGGTGTGGCCGGGAACGAGACGTGAGTACGTGCGTCATGCATGCACTTCTTCTTTAGGTGCAGGTACATACGTGGGTGGGTGTGAGAGAGATGGTTTGTGCGAAACAGAGGCAATGTGTTGATGATATCTCAATCACAAAACCATAACATATGCAATGTGTGTGAAACGGAGTCATGACGTGAGATATCGATAGAATTGAAAACAGGGATGAAGTGTGTGGCTACGCGATCGATAAAGAGTGCCATCGAATTTGTGTTTGCCCATGTCAAAGATACAGGGTGGCTGGCCTACTGGAATTTGAGAGGGCAGAGGTGCAGTTCTTCTCCGTGGCA
>NC_057795.1:434792366-434810829 GCF_018294505.1 Triticum aestivum | reverse complement strand
GGGGTAGAGACCGGTCAACTAGTATATGTCTGGGGAAGGAGAGAGACCTAGCTATGTACTGAGGAAGATCGATCGACATCCATGGATATGTGTAGCAGAGGAATAAGGTTGGGAAAAAGACAAAGGTAGAGTGTCGGAGGGTTGGTGGTGGAGTGGCGTCTCACAAATGGTGGGAGAGGCCTGCTAGACAAACAGAGGGTATGAGTGCAATATCAATAAGAAAGGGCGGGGGATGTCTGTCTGTCTATGCACGTGCGTGTGAGAGACGGGTCGGGAGGTATTCAAGGATGATGAGGAGAGAAGATATGGTTGTGGTAAGCATGCGTAACTACATAGGAAGATGAACCGTCGTGTGTCCAAGAAAAGGAGAGACATAACTAGCGAGGTCAGTGTATCGGTGCTTGGTGAAAATGAATTATAGTCGACCTGGCTATATGTAGGGAGATCAGTTAATATACACGCCTGCATGTGTTAGAAGCAAATAAGGTCCGGAGAGGCAGACAGGGGGAGAGGGTGTGGCTAGGAGGTGGTGCGAGAGGCCTAGCATGTCGAGGGGGGGGAGGAGTGCGCAAGCATGTGATAAATGAAAAGAGGGGCGGGAGTGTGCACCTACGTGGAATCGTATTGGACATATGGGGGCATGGACGGTGAGAAGAGAAGAGGGGAAGTATATATGTGTTTGTTGTAGGCACACTTGGCTAGAGAGGTATATCGACCGGTGTGTGCCAGAAAGAAAGAGCCGGGGGCCTACACACACCGCTGGTGGACGACCTAAAGATAAATAATGAACGTGCGCGATGGAGGGGACGCTAAGGGTGTGTGAGGGGGGCGGGCGTGTGCATGCACGATAGAAAGTTACCGCTAGCTAGCTACAAATAGAAGAGGATCGTGAAGGTGTAAAAGACGAACAAATATCATAATTCATTATAAAAAAAAGTGGATACAGATACTTGAAGAAGATATCATAATGTAGAACATTGATTATAATTTGGGCTCATGTGTGGCTTTTGCAACTCAGGTCTAAATACTTGTCATAATGTAGGGGGCGGGGCACTATACTTTGTGTGATAAACACGGTGTACATATGGAACATGGTTTAGATTATGAATATATAGTTAGTACATCAAATGTACTATTATTTGGAATCAACATCAAGTGTATTCAAAAAATAGAATTCGAGTTCATGTAGTACACATAGTTCATATCTATCTCTATAGTAATCATGTGGTGTGTTATTAAGGTAATACACGAATGATGGTTGAAGTTGGCAACAATCATGATTGTAGATTCTTATTGAAATAGAGAAACAAATTCAAATTTAGTTCGAATTGCAGCGGTAGTATAGACATTTGGAATGCACTAAAATGTTGGTATGAGTAGGTTACATGCATTATATAGCAAGCGAAAAAAATTTAATCGGACATAACATGGATTCATACTCCCTCCTTCCATCTATATAGGGCGTAATGAGATTTTTAAGACCGCCTTTGACTATTGACAAGATTAATAGTACATGACATGCACAATATGAAAATTATATCATTGAAAGAACCTTTCACAGACGAATTTAATGGTGTGCTTTGTGTAAGTTGCATGTCATATATCATTGCTCTAATATTTGGTCAAAGTTAGCATCGAAAAACGCATTAGGCCCTATATAGATGGAAGGAGGGAGTAGCTTTGAATAGCATTTGTATAGTAAAACGGGGCAAGACTCTCTCTTTGTGTGGTGTGAATAGTTTTATTTTTTTTTGTTTTCTTTTTGGTTGAGGGAAGTGCGAATTGATTTGGTACGTACAAGTACAATATTACTACATGTTAGGCGTGTCCCTAAAATTCAACCCGCATCATGTTATATCCTGAAAATTCAGATATCGTGCTCTCAAAACTGGCGCCTTCACAACCCGCGCCTTGCTATCCCGAAATTACAACGCGCGCGAAAATTCCCTCCAGCTGCCAAATCCCGACATGCGAAATCCCCCTTCTAACCTTGAGCCGAAAGGGCCGCTAGTTCAAATTGGTGGGGGGTACTTTTGTAACACACCCTACATTTTGGACAAGCGCGTCCCTAAGTCATGCTTCACCCCCTCCCATCGCCCCCTTTTCGCCATTCGAAATCCCAGGTCGCAAAACCCCACCCTCCTCCATCATCCACGTCACCTCTGCCCAGCCGGAGCCTCTTCCCCAACGACGTCGTCCATCCCAACAGCTCGACGTCCCTCGTCCACTTCCCCAAATGAGGATCCGCCATCCATCTTGCCGTCTCGCCGGTTCAGCCGCCCCGTCCTCCACCTCCAAGGAGCTGCTCTGATGAACGCCTCATCTATCACGGCTGCTCCATCCCCACAGCGCCGCCTTAACCTGCTCCACCGGAACCGCAACATCCTCACCGACTCCTCGGACGAAGCCGAGGCCTACTCGGCGCCACCAAAGAGGTTGTACACTCATCGCATCGCACCTTCTCCTTAACTCGACCTCCCGGCACCGACGGTGCTCCATCCCGCACCCCCATGGAGCGGCTACCTTGAAGCCGGCACCGCGGGTGACATTTCCACGGCGGCTCTCCTCCAGTGCGAGCCCCCTTCGGCGGCAGCGTCTATACCAGCCGGATCTACTGCTGCTGCTCCGGCTCTCGCTCGCTCTCTCGCGCTGCTGCTGCTGCTCCGGCTCTCGCTCGATCGCTTGCTTGCCCAGCTGCTGCTGCTACTCTCCCCCTCGCTTGTGCTGCTGCTCTGCTCCGATTAAGCCACACTTCAGTCGACTAAATCGACTTATGAGTCAGTCGATTTTCAGGGGTTGGGGGGGCTCGCCAGAGTTAAGGAAGAACCACCCGCAGCGGGGACGGGGGCTCGCGGGAGAGGTACCCCACTATCTATCTTAGGGTTCAGGGTGGGGGGCGGGAGGCCTAGAGGGCTGGCCGGGGCGGCGGTGGCAAGTTGTTTCAGGGCGGCGAGGCGGCACTGGGGCCGGCGGTTCGGCCGATGGTGGCTGGTGGCTCAGGGGGGGTGCAGGTTGAAGATGAACTGCAGGCCCTCCCTAAACTACATGTCAAGTGCCTCTCTGCTACCATTGCGTTCAGTTTCGACAGTAGCATTCAGATTCCGCAGTTAATTTCAGTTTCGACAGTTAAGTTCAGAGTCAATAGTTTTTTACCTCATCTATTGTAGTCAGGTGGTTTTTGGTGATGTTAATTTTACATCCATTTTACATCATCTATTGGAGATGCTATTAGAAACCCACTTGAGATTGACGATGTTTGTCTTGTGCTGCTTCAGCCTTGACGTCTTATGGCTCACCGGAGCTGCTCCAATGACAGAACGATCCATCACAATAGAGCAGTGCCCTGGACGCCGTCTATAGATTCCCCAGATCTTCCTCCACACCTCCGACAGTCACCTCTGCCTCAACTGCTTCAGCAACCAACCCAATGATGCTGAGGTCGACACGGCTACAGCAAAGAGGTTGTACAGTTTTTGCATCACTTATTACTATACATTCACGTCGATCCATTAGGGCTATTTTGGTTCAACGGAAAAACATAGGAATAGGGAATTTTCCAATGGCACTCTACTATTCAATTATTCATGCATTTTGTTGAAAGGAATGAAGCAAAACATCCACCTGGACCTACTTTTCAAAATCCTATGCATGAAAACAAGACCAAGTGCATAAGTGCCAGAATAACATTCTAACTATACACGCTTTCATATGGTTTCACTTTATTTTGGCCATGTTTCTTTGCATTCCTCTGCTCTTCCAATTCGTGTAAACCAAACACCCAAGTTGACAGAAATCCCGTGTTTACAAATGCTCTGTTTACCATGTGCATTTTCCTATCCTATTCTAGTGTTTTTCCTATCCATGCGTTTTAAGAATCATGCAAGCCAAATGAGCCCTTACAGAATTACTTCAGTTACAGGTATGTGTCGAAGGGAACTTTGTGTGGTTTGTCCTGCTCCTGCCGCGACGTCGTCCACCTCACCTGAGCTGCTCCATCGACAGAAGCATCCACCAAACCAGACATCACGACTCATGACCGTCTTTCGCCGCCTCAGATCTCCTTCCCTGCCGCCGGCACCCACCGCAACGGCATCACCATCATCAACTCAGCAGATGAACCTGAGGAGTACATGGGTCCACAAGAGAGGTCACACTCTTTTGTTTTTGCTTATGTTATGCATTGCTTAAACTTACCTGCTACTTTATCATCCTGTTCAGCTCTTGGACTCCCAAGTCAGGTCCAAATTAATATTCAAACTTGAGTTCTAAATTAGTTGTGGGGCACATATCGAGATAGCAATGAATAGTATGTCTGTCTAATATCTGGTTCACCTAGGGTATGCCTATGTTGTTCATCTTGGGTGGGAACAGATAGTAAAGCAATCATCATCTGTCTTTTTATATTAATTTAAAGCAATCATCAACCTACTATCATTATTTTTGGATCCATCCACTGGTTGTTACCATCACTCTAAATTTCTGCATGCTCTCCTTACATAATCTCACCATATTTTTTTCGTATTCATGTCAGATATTGTACACAGTCATGCTGAACATGTAGAGAAAAAGAGAAGAGTTTTGCGCGGCAATACAATGTCATGCTGACATCGCTCCATGGTGTTCTCAATGGCAAACCCTCCCCACCCCTCTCCAGATTGTAATCCAGAGGAAGATATCTGTTCTGAGGCGGATTCAGACGCCGCTGACCACTCCTATTTACACCCCAAGGTGTTTGCTCTACCTTGGCATGATGATGTTAGTCATATCATGCATATGTTGCCTTGCAGTGCCTACTTTTGACATCATATATGCCATCTGCTTAGTTTAGACATGTTCTGTAATGCCACCTGTTTAGTTTCTATATCATATATGGGAATTATGCAGTCTCGTGTCTTTTAGCCAGCCATAATATATGTGAAATGTGCAATGCCATCCTGTTTAACCAGGCATCATATATTTGAATGATATCTTGCCCATCCTTTTCTTCATTACATTTCCATTTGTCGACAATGTTTGTACATTAAACTACTCTTCCTGTGAATCAGCCATTTGGGTGGGAGATGGAAAAATTTGGAGTGAAAACAAGGCCTTCAGAGCAGACAGTGCTACCTGTCGAAGCAGATCTCTTGTTGGGTCCCGATAGCTCCTCAGAGATGGATTCAGAGACAGATGACCAGTCCTATTCCCCCACTAAGGTGTATGCTCTAACTTGGCACGGTTATACTGCTCATATCATGCATACGGTGTCTTGCATTGCATAGCTTAGACATCATATACACAATATTCAACACCATGTTCTTAGTTCAGACATCATATCGAATGCCCTCTGTTTAGCATATAAATCACATATGTGAATTAAATGATGCAATCAGGATTACTTAGATAACATGTAGGTGAATTATGTCATGCGATCCTGTTTAGTTATTCATCATATCTTTGAATTATGTTATGCTATGCTATCCAGTTTAGATAGACATCATATATGTGAAATTATGTCATGCTATCCGTTTTAGTTAAACAATATACATGTCAACTATTTCATGCCCTCTTTTTTCCACACTATCTATTGCATCTGTCTCTCATACAATGTCTGTACATTCAACTACGTTTCCTGTTTATCAACCATTTGAATTGGAGCGGGTGATGCCAGTATCTAGCAGACTAAAAACACGGTCTTCAAATAAAACAATGCTACCTCTTGGTGGAGATAGCACCCCGGTTGTACATGCACAAGAACCAGCCCTACCACACATAACCAAAACTCTCGCAGATTGTACCCCTACTGTGATGGATAGAGAACCAGCTTCACCCAATCTAACCCCAACCCCAGCCGATAGTAACCTAGTTCCTGTTAACATAGCACCATCTCCACCACAGAGCTGCCAAACAAGAGTAGTTAGTAAGGCAGCTCCAGTGCCCAAAGGGCCAGTACTATCACGGCGAACCCCAACTCCACCAATTAGTACGCCTATTCCTGTGGAGGAAGCACAACCAGCTAGTCATAGTTTAGCATCTATCACATTTGATGTTGTTAAATCGTATGTCCGTATCTTCCCATCTTGGAAATATTATACTGAAGATGAAGGAAAATGCTAGTTGCAGGTGTTTGTCCAGGAGTTATGTGTAAGTAATGTTATTCATGGCAATTACTTTGCTTCGTCCCATACATCCTACCTCCATGATGGTTATAATACAACAAATTTTCCCATTTTTCTCTATAGAGAAGGACCGATTTGGAAACTCAGGATGAGGTAACCTGTGCTAATACCTCTGCTATCTTCAAGAATGCTTGGTGGCAGTATCGGAATTACCTGAAGAAAACGTACTTCACCGGCAAAGAAACTCATCAAATTCCCTTACATTCTCCTGAGACACATTTACTGGACGATGACTGGGAACACCTTGTTCTGTACTGGTCCCGAACCAAGAATGTGGTAAGGTCTATGAGCTCATTTTCTATTTTTAAGTATTATATTCTTGTGTCTTAATGTACTCTGTTCATGTAGAACAAGTGCCTAAACCTGAAGAACAACTGTTCTAATTTAAGATTCCATTGCTATCATAGTTCAAAAAAGCGCTAGGCGTTAATTATGCATTTTGCCACCGCCTTGCACTTTACTGACCAAAGCGCATGCTTATGCACAGTTATGCACAGATTAAGCGTAGTTATGCGCAATGCATTTTGCCAACGCCTAGAGCCCAGGCGCGCTTAAGCGCTCGCTTAGGTGCGCCTTTTCTTAACTATGATTGCTTTGCTCTTGTATCGCTGTATTTACTCATACAAACTTATTTTTAAATTGAAGGATCCAATCGAAACTCCAATGGCACAGCGGGTATGTTCATGCATGTTTCTTTAACAGGTTTGCTCTTATCAATAGCTCTTTTGATTTCAATTTCAATTGTGTATACAGTTGACTTTCATATCATGCACATTACTAGAATCACAACAGAGCCAATAGTGTTGTTGTACATGTAGACCCGTGGTACCCATCTGAAATCTTGTTGTGTCGTGTAGTTTCCCATGCTGTGTATTCTTTCACTACTGCTTTGTCTTGAACTGATATGATATGAACCGTGCCTCTATTTTGATTTGGCAAGACAATGCAGTGACCATAGGACATAGATATATGTTTGTTTGATGCTTTTATTATGTACTAGTACTTGACAATAGAAGACTTGGTAGTTTAATCCTATCCACCTTACTAATGAACTGATTCACCGAAATGAGTTTCATATACTAGTACATGCTAAACTTCTTATGTGTCTGCTTGTTTCTTCTTTTAGAATGTTGACAGAATATTGGGGAAGAGTGCCTTATTAAGCAATGGTAAAGGAAGTAATGCAGATAAGGTTCAGGATAGTGACACATCCTTGCTGGTCTCCAACAAAGTTGATAAAACAGCTAAGGAAGACTATATTGAAGACAACGAGACAACCTCAAAGTCCTGTCATGGTTTAGTGTTCGAGTTACTAGCCACTACTGCTTGCACAAGCTATTAAAACTCACTGTCTGAATCAGTTCAGTTTCTTTAGTCTCAACTACAAGCTGAAAGACATCGATCAGCTGTGCTGTGACAAGAAGCGGAAGGACTGCGGAAGTCCCTGGAGCATTCAGATGCATACTTTTTGGTGCAATAGCAAGCGTTGGAGGATTTTAGCGCCAAATAGGACAAAGCTAATTAGCTTGCTAAGCTTATTGCCAGCATGGTGGATACCTAGGATAATGTTTCTTGATCTCTTCTAAAGTTGTTTCAGTTATGCTCTTGTTTTGCTGCCGCCTTTATTTGCACTGGTGGCCAATTTTGACGGTCAGTGTATGTAATATGCTGCTTTGTTCCCTATATTTGCAATGGTGGCAAACTTTGATGCCCAGTGGATGTAATATGTGTAATAGTGGTAATAGGCTAGCATTAATTGCTTGCTTATTTATTTCCTTATTGTCTTGTTTAGTTGTTTGCTTGTAGTCACTGCAGTTCTTTTTCTGTGTTTTTCTAGTGGCCACAATAGCCTATTTTTGGTAACTAGGCCAAAATAATCATGGCAACACACAGACTGTTGTAACCATGGGCCTCCTATAGGTCGTATGATTCATGGGCCTTCTCCGGCCATAGGATCCATTGGACTTCTATACGGGCCATAGGATCCATTGGCCTTCTATACGAGCCTTAGGGTCCATGGGCCTTCTACAGGCCGTACGATCCATGGGCCTCATACGGGCCGTAGATCCATGGGCCTCATACGGGTCGTAGATCGATGGGCCTTCTACGGGGCGTATCATCATTTCGCCAATCATGGGCCATACTATTCATGGACCATAACGGGTCGTTAATAGACCGTATTTGATAACTCTATGAAAACAGCCCAATGGGTTTTTTTGACATGAAAACGGCACAACGTATTAACGGTCTGCAAATGGGCCGACTGTAACGACGGGCTAAATTTGGCCCACAAGCAGAAAATGACAGTAACGGGGCGTATGTAACCGAATGCTGCAAATGAGCCCAAGAATCAATGGGCCCTGAGAAGGCCGAAAGATAACTTGGGCTAGAAACGACCCAATAGAATAACGGGCCATTAATGGGTATAAAGTGATACACTATTCATTACGGGCCAGTTTCACCATGGGCCGTTAATGGGCCAAGAGTTACAAAGGGCCTCATATGGGCCAAAAGAAGTCATGGGCCACACATGGGCTGGAAGTTAAAACGGGCTGGAATCATATTGGACGGCCCAGATGACGCTACTGGGCCTAATTCGGATAGGGCGTAACTGGCCCTGGGTTAGCGGGCTGTAAATGGGCTATATGCGAACAGACCATTAACAGGCTTTCCGTGGGCCGGCCCGCCACCTTTTGACCAAGTCAAACAGGCCAGCCTTTTCACAGGAATGGGCCTCTGTTGGGCCGTGCCATGTGTCACCGTATCATAGGCGCCTTCGGTCCAATGAGCGGATGACATCTGTCCCAACGGTGAGTCGACACGTGTTTCCTCCAGCCAATGATGATTTTACACGTGGAAAATCCCCATTGGTCGGGGCTGTTAACGGGTTATCGGATCCAAAACCTGACCCGATAGCTTAACGGTGTTCCGTTACGGTGGATGCCACGTGTCGGTCACCCTTGACGAAAGCACTTCTGTGACGCGCGATTTATCGTCATGGAAGTGGACACTTCCGTGATGATAATTTTGGTAATGTCATGGAACACTTCTATGATAGCACAGGTATGACTATCTTGATTCTGTCATAAATTTGTCATGGATGTACATGCATAACAAAAAACGTGACCTACTGTGACAAACACGTATCATCACGGAAGTGTATTTTTTCGTAGTGGTAGAAGCTATTCCAACTAGTAGTGCTGATCATAACACTTCTATTAAAATGCTTAAAGAAGTTATTTTTCCGAGGTGGAGTCCCTAGATATCTTATGACTGATGGTGGTTCACATTTTATTCATGGTGCTTTTCATAAGATGCTTGCTAAGTATGATGTTAATCATAGAATCGCATCTCCTTATCACCAGCAGTCTACTGGTCAAGTAGAGTTGAGCAATAGAGAGCTCAAATTAATTTTGCAAAAGACTATGAATAGATCTAGAAAGAATTGGTCCAAGAAACTTGATGATGCATTATGGGCCTATAGAACTGCATATAAAAATCCTATGGGTATGTCTCCGTATAAGATGGTTTATGGAAAAGCATGTCACTTACCTCTTGAACTTGAACATAAAGCATATTGGGCTATTAAAGAGCTCAATTGTGGCTTCAAACTTGCCGGTGAGAAGAGGTTATTTGATATTAGCTCACTTGATGAATGGAGAACCCAAGCCTATGAGAATGCCAAGCTGTTCAAAGAAAAAGTTAAACGATGGCATGACAAAAGGATACAAAAGCGTGAGTTTAACGTAGGTGATTATGTGTTATTATTCAACTCTTGTTTAAGATTTTTTGCAGGAAAACTTCTCTCCAAATGGGAAGGTCCTTACGTTATCGAGGAGGTCTATCATTTCGGTGCCATAAAAATCAACAACTTCGAAGGCACGAGTCCGAGGGTGGTGAAAGGTCAAAGAATCAAACAATATATCTCAGGTAATCCAATCAATGTTGAAACTAATATTATTGAGACCGTAATCCCGGAGGAATACATAAGGGACACTTTCCAAAACGTTTCAGACTCCAAAAAGGAATAGGTATGTGGTACAGTAAGTAAACCGACTCCAAAACAGTTCTAATGGCAATTTTTCTTCGTTTTGGAATATTTAGGAATTTTGGAAAGAAAGAAGTAATTCCGGAAGGACAGGAGGCCTCCACGAGGGTGGAGGGCACGCCCCCTGTCTCGTGGCCACCTCGTGTTCCTCCCGGACTCCGTTTTCTTGCACGTTACGTATTTTGGTCGGTAAAATTTCATTATATAATCTCCCAAAGGTTTTGACCACCGTATCATGCAAAATTCCTCTGTTTTTGTTTTGAGTTGTTCCTGTTGCAGATTAAGAGCAAGATGTCTTCTCAAGAGTCAGTCGGGGAGAGTCGGGTGTCTCACCCGACACCAGGTCCAGGAGCAAATAGTGATGCTTATCACTTTGGACCATCAACGAAGGATGAGATGGCGGCCGATTTGAAAAGGATAGATGCCATGGAGGAATATCAAGAAATTACCTCTCGCTTCCAAGCAGGATTCATGAAGTGGGAACTACATAGCTTGGCTATTCCAAATTCGATCATCCCTTCCAACGTTAAATTTCTTTCTTATGAAAACATGAAAAAGAGCATCACTTGTTCTCCAGAAGCTATGCATCATCCTTGGGTAAAGGGAGCTTTAGCCGTTACGGGCAAGCTCCGCAAAGAAATTATGGACCTCAAACAACAAGTCAATAAGCTCGAGGAGGAGAACGTATCCCGAGGGGCATCATCGCCAAGAAGATCACAACACCAACTATGAAGGAGACATAATCACATGGGTATGGGCACTCCCCTTGGCAACTGCCAAGCTTGGGGGAGGTACCCCGGTATCGTATCACCATCACACTCCTATCTTTATCGTTTTATTTAGTTCGATCCTTTTAGTAATATCTTGATCTAGTAGATTGAAGTTTTGGTATCAAGTAGTTTTGAGTTTTGCTTTGTGATCTCTTTTTGTAATCGTGTCCGTGAGTTATCTATAATAAAGATTAGTGTCGAGTCAAGGGCTTTGCTATCTTGCTATGATCTTGAGAAAGTAGAAAGAATAAAAAGAATAAAAGGGTTCATATTGATCTTGTGGATAGTAATGACTTCACACATAAAAAGTATGAGGCATAAAAGTTGTTGAGAGTTGACAAACATAGTTTTGGTCATCGTTGCAATTAATAGGAAGTAATAAGGAAAGAGAGGTTTTCACATATAAATATGCTATCTTGGACATCTTTAATGATTGTGAGCACTCATTAAGTACGACATGCTAAAAGAGTTGATGTTGGACAAGGAAGACAACGTAATGGTTTATGTTTTCTCACATCTCATTTAAATTATATTGTCATTGATCTTCCCAACATGTTGAACTTGCCTTTCCCCCTCATGCTAGCCAAACTGCTTGCACAAGTAGAGATACTACTTGTGCTTCCAAATATCCTTAAACCCAGTTTTGCCATGAGAGTCCACCATACCTACCTATGGATTGAGTAAGATCCTTCAAGTAAGTTGTCATGTTGCAAGCAATAAAAAATGCTCTTTAAATATGTATGACTTATTAGTGCGGAGAAAATAAGCTTTATACGATCGTGTGATATGGAAGTAATAAAAGCGACAGACTGCATAATAAAGGTTCATATCACAAGTGGCAATATAAAGTGACATTCTTTTGCATTAAGATTTTGTGCATCCAACCCTAAAAAGCACATGACAACCTCTGCTTCCCTGTGCGAAGGGCCTATCTTTTACTTTATGTTTTTACTCTATGCTTGAGTCAAGGTGATCTTCACCTTTCCCTTTTTCATTTTATCCTTTGGCAAGCTCCTCGTGTTTGAAAGATCCTGATACATATATCCAATTGGATATAAGTTAGCATGAATTATTATTGTTGACATCACCCAAAGGTGAATACGTTGGGAGGCAACACAATAAGCCCCTATCTTTCTCAGTGTCCGGTTGAAACTCCATAACCACAAGTATCGCGTGAGTGCTAGTAATTGTAGAAGACTATATGATAGTTGAGTATGTGGACTTGCTGAAAGGCTCTATTCTTGACTCTTTCTGATGTTATAATAAATTGCAATTGCTTCATTGACTGAGATTATAGTTTGTTAGTTCTCAATGAAGTTTTTGAACCATACTTGACATTGTGAATTGATTGTTACTTGAGCATAAGAATGATCATGATGCCCTCATGTTCATATTTTATTTTTATTGACACCTCTATCTCTAAACATGTGGACACATTTTTCGATTTCGGCTTCCGCTTGAGGGCAAGCGAGGTCTAAGCTTGGGGGAGTTGATACGTCCATTTTGCATCATGCTTTTATGTTAATATTTATTGCATTATGGGCTATTATTACACATTATGTCTCAATATTTATGGCTATTCTCTCTTATTTTACAAGGTTTATCATGAAGAGGGGGAATGTCGGCAGCTGGAATTCTGGCTGGAAAAGGAGCAAATATTGGAAACCTATTCTGCACAACTCCAAAAATCCTGAAACTCCACGAAAGTTATTTTTGGAATTAATAAGAATTATTGAGCAAAGAAAACACCAGAAGGGGGCCCACACCCTGGCCAGGAGGGTGGGGGGCACGCCCACCCCTACTGGGTGCGCCCCCTGTCTCCTAGGCCCCCTGGTGGCCCTCCGGTGCCCATCTTCTGCTATATGAAGGCTTTTACCCTGGAAAAGGAATCCTAAGCAAGCTTACGGGACGAAACTCCGTCGCCACGAGGCGGGACCTTGGCGGAACCAATCTAGGGCTCCGGAGGAGCTGTTGTGCCGGGGAAACTTCCCTCCGGGAGGGGGAAATCATTACTATCATCATCACCAATGATCCTCTCATGGGGAGGGGGTCGATCTCCATCAACATCTTCACTAGCACCATCTCCTCTCAAAACCCTAGTTCATCTCTTGTATCCAATCTTGTATCAAAACCACAAATTGGTACCTGTGGGTTGCTAGTAGTGTTGATCACTCCTTGTAGTTGATGCTAATTGGTTTACTTGGTGGAAGATCATATGTTCAGTTCCTTAATGCATATTAATACACCTCTAATTATGAACATGAATATGCTTTGTGAGTAATTACGTTTGTTCCTGAGGACATGGGTGAAGTCTTGCTATTAGTAGTCATGTGAATTTGGTATTCGTTCGATATTTTGATGAGATGTATGTTGTTCTTCTCTAGTGGTGTTATGTGAATGTCGACTACATGACACTTCACCATTATTTGGGCCTAGAGGGAGGCATTGGGAAGTAATAAGTAGATGATGGGTTGCTAGAGTGACAGAAGTTTAAACCCCAGTTTATGCGTTGCTTCATAAGGGGTTAATTTGGATCCATCTGTCTAATGTTGTGGTTAGGTTTACCTTAATACTTCTTTTGTAGTTGCGGATGCTTTCAATAGGGGTTAATCATAAGTGGGATGGTTGTCCAAGTAAGGGCAGTACCCAAGCACTGGTCCACCCACATATCAAATTATCAGAGTACCGAACGCGAATCATATGAGCGTGATGAAAACTAGCTTGACGATAATTCCCATGTGTCCTCGGGAGCGCTTTTCTCATTATAAGAAATTGTCTAGGCTTGTCCTTTGCTACAAAAAGGATTGGGCCATCTTTCTGCACTTTATTTACTTTCATTGCTTGTTACCCGTTACAAATTATCTTATCACAAAACTATTTGTTACCTACAATTTCAGTGCTTGCAGAGAAAACCTTACTGAAAACCGCTTGTCATTTCCTTCTGCTCCTCGCTGGGTTCGACACTCTTACTTATCGAAAGGACTACGATAGATCCCCTATACTTGTGGGTCATCAAGACTCTTTTCTGGCGCTGTTGCCGCGGAGTGAAGCGCCTTTGGTGAGTGGAACTTGGTAAGGAAACATTTATATAGTGTGCTGAAATTTTCTGTCACTTGTTACTATGGAAACTAATCCTTTGAGGGGCTTGTTCGGGGCATCTTCGCCCCGACCAGTAGAGCAAAGAGTTTCTCCTGAACCTACTGAACCTACTGAAAATGTTTACTTTGAGATTCCTTCGGGTATGATAGAGAAACTGCTAGCTAATCCCTTTGCAGGAGATGGAACATTGCATCCCGATTTACACCTTATCTATGTGGATGAAGTTTGTGGATTATTTAAGCTTGCAGGTATTCCCGATGATGTTGTTAAGAGGAAGGTCTTACCTTTATCTTTGAAGGGAGATGCATTGACATGGTATAGGCTATGTGATGATACGGGATCTTGGAACTATAAACGATTGAAGTTGGAATTTAACCAGAAGTTGTATCCTATGCATCTTGTTCATCGTGATCATAATTACATATATAATTTCTGGCCTCGCGAAGGAGAAAGCATCGCTCAAGCTTGGGGGAGGCTTAAGTCAATGTTATATTCATGCCCCAATCATGAGCTCTCAAGAGATATGATTATTCAAAAAATTTATGCTCGGCTTTCTCTCAATGATCGCACCATGCTCGATACTTCCTATGATGGTTCTTATATGCTGAAGACTACTGAGTTCAAGTGGGACTTATTGGAAAGAATTAAATGCAACCCTGAAGATTGGGGTTCCGACGATGGTAAGGAGTCAGCTATAACACCTAAGTTTGATTGTGTTAAATCTTTTATGGATGCCGATGCTTTTCGTGGATTTAGCGCTAAGTATGGACTTGACTCGAGATAGTAGTTGCTTTTTGTGAATCTTTTGCTACTCACGTTGATCTCCCTAAGGAGAAGTGGTTTAAATATAATCCTCCCATTGAAGTAAAAGTAGTTGCACCTATTACAGTTGAAGAAAAGACTATCACTTATAATGATATTGTTCCTACTACTTATGTTGAGAAACCTCCTTTTCCTGTTAGGATAAAGGATCATGCTAAAACTTCAATTGTTGTTCGTAAGAGTAATACTAGAACTTATACACCTCCTGAGTAAATCAAAGTTGAACCTAGTATTGCTATGGTTAAAGATCTCTTGGATGATAATTTAGATGGGCATGTTATTTATTTCTGTGGTGAAACTGCTAATATTGCTAGACCAGATGCTAAGATACATAGACCTGTTGTAGGCATGCCTGTTATTTCTGTTAAAATAGGAGATCATTGTTATCATGGTTTATGTGATATGGGTGCTAGTGCTAGTGCAATACCCTATGACTTATATAAAGAAATTATGCATGATATTGCACCTGCTGAAATAGAAGGTATTGATGTTACTATGAAGCTTGCCAATAGGGATACCATTAAGCCAGTTGGGATTGTTAGAGATGTTGAAGTCTTGTGTGGGAAAGTTAAATGTCCTGCTGATTTTCTTGTTCTTGGTTCCCCACAAGATGACTTTTGTCCCATTATATTTGGTAGACACTTCTTGAATATTGTTAATGCTAGGATTGATTGCAAAAAGGACGTTGTTACAATTGGCTTAGGGGATATGTCTCATGAGTTTAATTTTGTTAAGTTTCGTAGACAACCCCATGATAAAGAATCACCTAGTAAGGATGAGATTATTGGTCTTGCTTCTATTGTCGTGCCTCCTACTGATCCGTTAGAACAATATTTGCTACACCATGAAAATGATATGTTTATGGATGAAAGAAGGGAAATAGATAAAGTATTCCTTCAACAGGGTCCTATTCTGAAACACAACTTGCCTGTTGAAATCCTAGGGGATCGCCCTCCACCCAAGGGTGATCCCGTGTTTGAGCTCAAATCATTACCTGATAATCTTAAGTATGCTTATCTTGATGAAAAGAAAATATATCCTGTTATTATAAGTGCTAACCTTTTAGAGCAAGAATAAGAAAGATTATTGAAAACTTTGAAGAAGCACGGTGCTGCTATCGGATATACTCTGGATGATCTTAAGGGCATTAGTTCCACTCTATGCCAACACAAAATTAAAGTGGAGAAAGATGCCAAACCAGTTAGAGATCCTCAACGACGATTGAATCCTAGGATAAAAGAAGTGGTAAGAAAGGAGATACTAAATCTCCTTGAGGCTGGTATAATTTATCCCGTTGCTGATAGTGATTCGGTAAGTCCTGTCCATTGTGTTCCTAAAATGGGAGGTATTACTGTCATTCCTAATGATAAAGATGAATTGATCCCGCAAAGAATTATTACAGGTTATAGGATGGTAACTGATTTCCGTAAACTAAATAAAGCTACTAAGAAAGATCATTACCCTTTACCTTTTATTGATCAAATGCTAGAAAGACTATCCAAACGCACACATTTTTGCTTTCTATATGGTTATTCTAGTTTCTCTCAAATACCTGTGTCAGTGGAGGATCAATCAAAAACTACTTTTACTTGCCCTTTCGGTACTTTTGCTTATAGACGTATGCCTTTTGGTTTATGTAATGCACTTGCTACCTTTCAAAGATGCATGATGGCTATATTCTCTGACTTTTGTGAAAAGATTTGTGAGGTATTCATGGATGATTTCTCCGTTTATGGATCCTCTTTTGATGATTGCTTGAGCAACCTTGATCGAGTTTTGCAGAGATGTGAAGACACTAATCTCGTGTTGAATTGGGAAAAATGCCACTTTATGGTTAATGAAGGCATTGTCTTGGGGCATAAGATTTCCGAGAGAGGCATTGAAGTTGATAAAGCTAAAGTTGATGCTATTGAAAAGATGCCATGTCCCAATGACATAAAAGGTATAAGAAGTTTCCTTGGTCATGCCGGTGTTTATAGGAGGTTCATTAAGGACTTTTCTAAAATCTCCAGGCCTCTGACTAATCTATTGCAAAAAGATATTCCTTTTGTCTTTGATGATGATTGTGTAGAAGCATTTGAAATACTTAAGAAAGCTTTGATCACTGCACCTATTGTTCAGCCACCTGATTGGAATTTACCCTTTGAAATTATATGTGATGCTAGTGATTATGCTGTAGGTGTTGTTCTAGGGCAAAGAGTTGATAAGAAATTGAATGTTATCCAGTATGCTAGTAAAACTCTTGATACTGCCCAGAGAAATTATGCTACTACTGAAAAAGAGTTCTTAGGAGTTGTGTTTGCATGTGATAAGTTTAGACCTTATATTGTTGATTCCAAAGTTACTATTCACACTAATCATGCTGCTATTAAATATCTTATGGAAAAGAAAGATGCTAAGCCTAGACTTATTAGATGGGTTCTCCTGCTCCAAGAATTTGATTTGCATATTATTGATAGAAAGGGAGCTGAGAACCCCGTTGCAGACAACTTGTCTAGGCTAGAGAATGTTCTTGATGACCCACTACCTATTGATGATAGCTTTCCTGATGAACAATTAGCGGTTGTTAAAGCTTCTCGTACTCCTCCTTGGTATGCTGATTATGCTAATTACATTGTTGCTAAATTTATACCACCTAGTTTCACATACCAGCAAAAGAAAAAGTTCTTTTATGATTTAAGACATTACTTCTGGGACGACCCACACCTTTATAAAGAAGGAGTAGGTGGTGTTATTAGATGTTGTGTACCTGAGCATGAACAGGAACAGATCCTACGCAAGTGTCGCTCTGAATCATATGGAGGACACCACGCTTGAGATAGAACTGCACATAAGGTATTGCAATCCGGTTTTTATTGGCCTACTCTCTTCAAAGATGCTCGTAAGTTTGTCTTGTCTTGTGATGAATGTCAAAGAATAGGTAATATTAGTAGACGCCAAGAAATGCCTATGAACTATTCTCTTGTTATTGAACCATTTGATGTTTGGGGTTTTGATTATATGGGACCTTTTCCTGCCTCTAATGGTTACACACATATCTTAGTTGCTATTGATTATGTTACTAAGTGCGTACACTACAAAAAAGACACATCCGTGACATTTTGGGCCGAACGAATTTTTTTCTGTCATACATATGACACTTCTATGACCATAATTGTGACAAAACCCGGTATCATCATAGATGTGGTGGGCTCCTACTTCTATAAAAAAATCATGACAGAAAATGGGCTTTTCGTCCTGGGCGGGCCGGAGACGCATCTGCATGACATTCTTTGGGCCATCCATGACGGAAAAAACTGTGGTAGAAGCGAGGGCGAGGAAAATTTCGGGGAGTTCCCGGTTACGGTGGGCGGTCGGGGGCCGAGCGATGCGCGTTTCTCTCGTACACGTACGCGCGTGTGTGCAAAGCGTTGGCTCTAACTGAACCCGAGCGAGGCGTTGGGCTCTAACTGAACCCGAGCGATTGCACTGCAGGCTATGCATTACTGAACCCGAGCAATCGATCCATGGCTGTTAACTGAACCCGATCGAGCGATTCCTTCACTACTACTGCTAACTGAAGTTGA
>NC_057795.1:434786915-434791790 GCF_018294505.1 Triticum aestivum | reverse complement strand
GAGGTCCGTTTCGTCCGTTTTGCGGTACGCCACACCCCTCCCGATAAACAGGACCCCCGTTTCGACCGTAGGAGGTCCATTTCGTCCGTTTTGCGGTACGCCACACCCTTCCCGATCAACAGGACCCCGTTCCGAATGTAGGAGGTCTGTTTCCTATGTTGTGCGGTACGCCAGGCCTCGTTTCCATCGCCTGTTCCGTCCAAGCCCTCCGATGAACACGACCACGCATTCCGTTCCGACCCAGCAGGTTGGCTCCTACGCGTTCCATTGCCTCCCGATGAACATGACGCATTTCGTTGGCTCCCCATGAACACGACGCATTCCGTTGCCTTCCCATGAACACGACGCATTCCGTTGCCTCCCCATGAACACGACGATGACGTTGTTTCTCCGTTCCGACCCAGCCATGTACACGAGCCCTGGCCATACATATGCGCGAGTACTCGTTCGAGACCCTGCCCGTATGTACGTGCGTGTTCGTATTTTCTTTCTTGCACCCTGGCCGCTGTACGTACGTGTACATGCTACATGCGCGCCTCTACTACAACACGTACGCGCCTCTACTACGACACGTGCGCGCCTCTACATCGACCAGTATATATGTACGTACACGTTCGCGACCAGAACGACAACGCTACATACGCTTAGACCAGGTGGGTCCTGACTGTCAGACACTTCCTTGCCTGCGAAGATGTAGCTGGTGGGTCCAGGTAGTCGGGGGGCGAATCGTTTTGGTTTTTTTGCACGGACGCACTTCCTTGCGTGCGAAGGTGTAGCTGGTGGGTCCCAGCAGTCAGGGGGGAAACGTTTTTTTCGCGAAATACGATGGCCCGTCCGGTGGGTCCCTACTGTCAGGTGGAGGAATAATTATTTTGCACGTAATAAGGAGGCACTTCCTTGCGGCCGCGGTGGACCCAGTTGTCAACCTCTCCACGCACAGTACTCTTCCGATGGAAGTCGGTCATTGACCATGTTGACCACGCCACGCCGAGGGCACCACGGCGGTGGACGACGGCGAGGCCTAGGACGGGGACGACGCGGAGCCGGGGAAGACGCAGCAGTGGATGCCCACGCGAAGAGGAGTACGAGGGTTCACTGGTTCGGCTGCGGTGTGAGGCTGCCGTCACCACAGAATAACAGGGGGTGTGGGTGAGTAGAGGGATGGCCTGGCCAGCGGTGGGAGTAGTAGGGGGCGGTGAGGCCTCCGCGGCATCACAGCCGGCCACGGGAGGCAGGAGCATGCGGCATGACCGGCGCTGCTTTGGGCGGCTGGAGCACGAAGACCAGAGGTTGAAGAAGCACTACGGCCGTTGGATGGACATCGTACGGTCACTGGAGCTAGAATCGTTCATATTGACTAAGTTGACAAAGCCCTCCGTCCCCGTAAACTTAGTAGGCCCACAAGTCAGCCTCCCACCAAGGTGAGTCCCAGCTAGCAGGGGAAGTATTCATTTTTTTGTGCGTAATAAGGAGGCATTTCCGGTGGGTCTGAGCTGACAGCGTGGGGAACGTTTTTTCGCGAAATACAGAGACCCTTCCGGTGGGTCCTAGCTATCAGGTGGAGGAATCATTATTTTGCACGTAATAAGGAGGCATTTTCCTGTGTGGGCCCCTACTGTTAGCCTCTTCTGATGGCTGTTGTTTGTTGACCATGTTGACCTCGCCACGCCGAGAGCACAAACACGGTGGACGAGGGCGAGGCCCAGGAAGAGAACCACCCCGAGCCGGCGAAGCCACCGCAGCGGATGCCCACGCTGAGGGGAGAACGAGCGCTGACCGGTCGGTTGCGGGGTGAGGCTGACGTCGCTGGAAAATAACAGGATGTGTGGGTGGTTAGAGGGATGGCCTGGCAGGAGCACAGCCAGCCACGGGAGGAGGGAGCAGGCAGTCCCGCCGGCGCTGGTTTGGGCGGCTGGAGCAGGAAGATCAGAGATTGAAGAAGCACGACAGCCTTTGGATGGACATCCAACAGTCACTGCTGTGTGTTGACTAAGTTGACAAAGCCTTGTGTACGCGTCAAAAAAAATTTAGGACAGCGTCATCATCAACCTAGTAGGCCCAGAAGTCAGCCTCCAAATCTGTGGAAAACAACATACAACCCAATAGCCATTATTTTCAATAATTTACAGCCCATTTGCTAATCTTAAGGATATTTGAAGCCCATATTCTTTTTATTAGCATTACAGACCGTATGTTCTGGGCACTGCTAAAAAATTCAATGAAATTTTGCATATTTCGGTGGGGTCCGAACTCTTTTCATCACGAAATTTCGAGTCATGTTAAAAATAATTTTCAAAAAATTATATCAAAATAAAATTCAAAAAACAATTCTCCGCAAAAAATGAATGAAATTTAGAATCTTAACTAGCAAGATGCCCGTTCGTTGCACGGAACATGAAGATGCATTTGTATGAGTAGTTTATCTTGTGGGAGAAAAGATGATATTTTAATGTAATTGCCAGTTGGCTTTGGTTTTTATAAGAGTAGAGAGTAGAGAAATCCTGAAGAAATGATATTTTAATGCAATTGCCGGTTAGCTTTGGTTTAAAAATTTACAGCCCATTTCTTACAACTTATAACCCATTTTCTGGGGAAGCCCATCTCTTACTACTTACATCCCTCCTCGTCTTGAAAGATTTGCAGCCCAGCAGGGCTGAGAAAAGCAAGTAGGCCTCGGTTTTGCTATTCTCCAAAACAAAAGAACTGGGCTAGCCAATTTCAGAAAGAAAAATATATCAACTGGGCTCATCATGTGCTTAATAAAAGCATAAGCGTGGGCTAGACGGGCCACAGCCCCCGCACAGCGCACAGTTGAGCTCCGTCTCTGAAACTGAAAAACAACTGGGCGAGCTGCTGGGTCCCTGGTGTTATCCGCTCATTGTGTAATTTTCTCATTTATTGACTACATTGACAATGGCGTGGAACCTAGTTGTCAAACAATTAGGGGGAAGTATTTTTTGGCTTGTAATAAGGGAGGCACCTGCTTGCGAAATGCAATGACCCTAGTGGGTCCCTACTGTCAGCCTCTCCACATACAGTCATCTCCTGATTCCTCTTGGTTGTTGACCATGTTGACAACGCCAGACGGCGGCGGGCACAGCGAGCTAACCAAGGCGGAGAACGACGGCAAGGCCTCGGACGGGAACGAACAGCAGCCATGGAAGATGCGGCAGTGTGGTGGCAGGTGGAGGGGAGTACGAGGGCAACAACATGCAAGTCAAGCATACAATTGGTACAAAAAGCCCAAGGATTAATTGTTCATCAAATTTTTAGACAAAACCCAGATTGAACATGACAGTAACATCTAATCCAACCACTCTTTTTTGCAGTCACAAGCAAATGGATCGGTCTGATCCATAAAGTCAACATCCTGTGCAAAAAAAATTTATTTTAGGATGTCTACAACTTGTTGTAAATAGAAGCCGAGCACGTTTAGAAGCCCATTTGTCCACCTGAAACTTTTTTTTTGCTGTTCAACATGTTCGTCCGTGAGAAATCTCTTGCTGTAAAAATTAAGCCTCATGGACAATAGTAACCTTGCATTCAACAGGAAGAATGTGACAAAGCTTCTGTTTGCCTGGTTGGATGCATATCGTCCCATCGTTATTGTCCTCAAACGAATGTCATGAGAACTGAGGAAATCCTTGTGCTTATTACGCCAATGATTGGTTATATGTTTTTCTCCATGTGGTTCTGCCTAAGTAGACATGAAGATGGAAAACAGTTAAGGTCTGAAAAAAGAGTATGTTGAAAGAACGACAGCTGAACAGTTAATTCTAGTACAATATATACGGGATTTCAATGTGCATGAAATCATCACCTCTATGTATAAATTCTCCAGAGATTGAAAGCATCGCAGCAAGCCAATAATTATGTCCAGATCAAAACTATACATTCTGATATATATGATCTTGACAGAATCCAGCAGCATTGATAGGCTATCAATGGACGAACTCTTCATTGAGCATATAACATAATATTAGTACCCAAAGTGTACTCCAAGATGATATAAAACTTATGCGCACAAATGAAAAATGCAGCATATGATTGCAAATGTGTAGATGATAATATACGGTACCTGAAAAGGTGAGGAGCCAAACACCAACTCCTTGTGATTATTAAACGGGTCACGAATTACACCCAAGGTCTCTAGTTTGGGCGCAGAGACGACAATTATTTCTGAAGGTGTATAACAATTATGAAGGAGCAACCTTTCAAGTGAAGGGGCATCTTCGATGATGAGTTGCTGTCCTTCAAAACAAATTCCAATGCTTTTAAGGTGAGGCGACTTTATTTGGAAACAACTGATACCGATTTCTATTCCCAAAACAATCAGCAAGCGCTCCAGAGCAGGGCAACTGGAGTGGATGATGTTGTGCAGTGAGGCCTCCGACAGATAAACCACCACAAGCAAAAGTTTTTTTAGCAGTGGGAGTCAAAGCATTTGTACCAGATCGTCTGGTAGATGGCACCGGGCGAAGGTGGCGGTGTGGAGAGAGGAGGAAAACCGTGAGATGGACAACGGTGGTGTGGGCACGAATTCTTGGTATGTTCGTGGTATGAAACTTTCGTGGTAATGGTAGAACTCAAACATTTGTAGTTTTCCAAATTCAGGGGACGTCAGCCAAGTGTCCACCTTGCCAGTATGGACAACAGGTAGCTTGTCGGGATGCAGAGGCATTGAACAGGGCCTTGCTGGTGAGAAGAGACGATGGCTCTGAGGAGATCAAATTCAGGAAGGACAGATATCTGACGACGGTCGAGATTGAGGGGCGCGGTGCGCCATAGAGGGCGCCACCGAGTTGAGAGGACTTGTGTGCGGTAGCAATCCTTGGTGGGGAGAAGCGAGATGATCTCCTCAAGGATGACGCCCGG